>NW_026652285.1:58040888-58110716 GCF_009828535.3 Hylobates moloch | reverse complement strand
GGAAGGAAGGAAGGAAGGAAGGAAGGAAGGAAGGAAGGAAGGAAGGAAGGAGAAAAGAAAAGAATGGAGACAAGAAAGAACAATTGGACATCAGAAGAAAGAAGGAAAGATTTTTCTGCCTTCCAAGAACACACTACCTCTCCTATCTGGCCTCCTTTCCTATCGAAAAGAACACGATGCATTGAGATTAAGACTTTGTGCAATTTAAGAAAGAGCTAATAAGTATTTTAGTTCTGAGATGACCATAACATGGAGATTGGGAAAGATGGAACATGATGAGATTGTGAGAAATGGCTAGCTGTAGAGTATCTCCAAATGACCGGCTCTAAACTAATTCTCTACTCCTTTCCTATGGCTTCCATCCTCAAGATCACCTCACGGTCATGACATCACCCCGGCAGCAAAAGCTGCCTTCCAGAAAAGCTTTACTCGGAGACTTTTGTTGACATTTCCGTGACCACAACTGTATCACTCCTATAGCTGCAAGAGAGCCAACAGCACCGTAAGCACCAACAGACCTTTCTGCAGTGATGGAAATGTTCCACCTGCACTGTATTATTTCATAGCCACTTTAAACAAGAAAATAAAATGTTAAGTTTATTGAATTTTAAATAATTTAAATTAAAATGGTTACATGTACAGATTTCCAAATGAGCAGTACAGTAAAAATCAAAGACTCCTTTCATCTTCAAATTACATGGTAACTGTAATGAGACGGGCTGGGGTGGAGAAAGGAATGAACAATCATTGAGATAATTTGTTTGTAAGCATGTGAAACTGTGTGAATGACTTGACAATTATTGTTGCATTTAGACCTCATGGAAGCTACAGCAGGCTTCATTGTGCCCATTTTACAAATGAAACAACTAAGGCTCAGTTTGAGTAACTTGGCTAAAATCATGGAGTTCCTAGTAGCAGAAATGAGTTTTGAACCAGGGCTCTCTGCCAGCAGAGCCCAGGGTGTCTCTGTTATCACATAGAAAGCCTCAGAGACATAGGAAGGAAGGGCCAGGTTCCCACACAAGACACCCAAAAATTGAGGGGAGAGAGTTAGCCAGAGTGACTTATCCCTCTTTGTAGTACTCATCCTGTGGATTCGTTTGCCTGCTCCCCTTTCCTTCATGGTAACTTAAAGATTTATTTACATGTTTATGTACGTATTTATTTATTTGCAAACCAGTGTATACTCATTATTTACAAAAATGAAGATTTCTCCCAAAAGTACCAAAAGCAGAGAACAAAAACGCGTCCCCAATCCTGCACCTGATTCTAAAGCTTTTCACCTCCCCTCTCCTTCTCCTGAAGTGTTGTGAAACAAATACAGATGCACACTCACTCACCCTAATTCTCATATTCCTACAGCATGCATGGGGACTCTTGGAGGCTTTCAAAGAAGAACACACAAGAATCTTTTGAAGTTTTCTGCCTTTTCATTGTAGGAAAAAGACAAAGATCCCTAAAGTGAAAAACACCAATAGTATTGATGGCAGTCTTTTTTTTTTTAATTTTTAATTTTTTTTTTTTTTTAGACAGAATCTCATTCTGTTGCCCAGGCTGGAATGCAGTGGCATGATCTCAGGTCCCTGTAGCCTCTGACTCCCAGTTCAAATGATTTTCCTGCCTCAACCTTCTGAGTAGCTGGAATTATAGGCACACACCACCATGCCTGGCTAATTTTTTTGTATTTTTAGTAGAGACAGGGTTTCACCATGTTGGCCAGGCTGGTCTTGAACTGGCCTCAAGTGATCTGCCCACCTCAGCCTCCCAAAGTGCTGGGATTACAGGCGTCAGCCACTGTGCCCGGCCTGATGACAGTCTTCAGATTCAACTACTACTGAAGCAATATTACTAAAATAACATGCATTTACATTTCAATGTAAGGTGACTCTAGTGAGTTTTGGGGCATTCTATACAGAGGGCATTATGGTCTAGACATACATGGAGAAGAAGCCAAGGGAGGGAAGGGGGAATCTAGCCCTGGACTGGACTGGGGTTAGCTCACTCTCAGCACCACCATCATCATTGCATTTTAGGAGGTGCAGTATTTTGGAAAAATAGGGTTATGAAGAGACAGATGAAAATCAATATGCTCTTCACAATAACTTGAGGTTTCTTGTATAAGTATTATACATAATGCATTTGCTCTTATTTTATTGGACTTAAAGCACTGTTTACGTTTTAAAAATTACGGTCGGGTGCGGTGGCTAACACCTGTAATCCTAGCACTTTGGGAGGCCAAGGCAGGCAGATCACGAGGTCAGGAGATCAAGACCATCCTGGCTAAGATGGTGAAACCCTGTCTCTACTAAAAATACAAAAAAAAAAGAGAAAAAAAAAATAGCTGGATGTGGTGGCACATGCCTGTAGTCCCAGCTAATCAGGAGGCTGAGGCAGGAAAATCGCTTGAACCCAGGAGGCAGAGGTTGCAGTGAGCCAAGATCACGCCACTGCACTCCAGTCTGGGTGACAGGGCGAGACTCCATCTCAAAAAATAAAATAAAATAAAATAAAAATTATAACAGAGCTATAGTAATTTATATTTATCGCCTCATTTTGAGGGTTCTTATCTGTGAGTTATCTGCTGGGAAAAAAACATTAATTGAATATGTAACCTGTAATTACCCATTTTCTTTTAGAAAATACCATTCTATTTATAGTGTTCTACTTTGTAGTTTTATTTCTAGGTCGAAGTGGGAGCTGACTATATGCCATTTATTAGCACAACTGGCTCCCTACCTCCTCCCACTCATTCGTCTTTTGATCAATATGTGGCTTCTTGATGCTTGCAAAGAAAAAAAAAGTTTCTGTACTCAAATTGATAGATGGGTTTAGCTGTCGAAAACTTTTTAATTTGAAGACTTGGGGGAGAGGGATTTTAAATGAATCGATACAATGAGGCCTTTGTGTTTTAATCTTATCCAGACTGTCCCTGTTATCTGAGAAGCGCTCAGAAGGCTTCCTTTCCTAAAGGAGAAGGTGGTATTCATGATCCAATCACTGAAAAGCTAAGCAATTTACAGTTAGTTAGACTCACAAGTGCACATATTTTTACAAGGCATGCCTCTGGAATGCAGCCTGCTTTTGTCCCTTTAGAATTGCTGTGGCTGTCACGACCTCTGAGAGATATGGATGCTGTACAAGAACAGGGAACCACAGATGCCAGGCCTTCAGTGTGCCCACAGTATTCTCAGGACTTTTCATGGGGTTCCTGGACTTAAGGATGAAAACTTGAAGAATATCCTTTCCTCACTAGCCTCAACCCCGTGAATGCACACAGAATCCTTCACACACCCTGAATCTCCGGAAGCTCAGGAGCTAGGTTAAGGGTAGAAACAGAGTCAATAAGCAGAAACAATTAGCTTGGTGTCTGGTCCCACCTCTGCTCTTTATTACCTGTGAGACCTTGGACAAGTCACTCTATAAATAGTTATCTTTTAAGTGAAGAGATACAATTACAGGACCTCTAACACCCGGACCAGCACTCATTTTCTGAACGTGATCATGGCTACAGGGAAGTGCATACTTCCTTCCCTGACACTAATGAAACCGGTCTGATTTCCAGCAAGAGGATCAGTGCATTTGGTGTCATGTCTCATGGGAAGGATAGACCTGTGCCATGTTCCTTTTACTTGAGATGCCCAAAAAGTAAGTTGTTCCTGTGACATGGCCTGCTTCCTTTACACCACCCTGACAGATAGTGTTCAGTTGCATCTCTTTGGATTTTCTAAAGGACCCTGAGACATAGGTAGGGCAGGAATTTTCTTTCCACAGACCAAGGGACAAAGAATTTGAGAAGCTGGGTGTCCACCCCATAGGGAACTAGTATCCTGTAGCATCCTGGTCTTTGGGTTCTGTGGGGAGTCCACTCTGCTCCACTGCTCTGTTCACATCCAGACACATTTTTCATTCTTCACTCTTGTCTCTGTCCTGACTCTAACTCTCTTTTCCCTTTTTCTTCCTGTCTCTCTTCTTCCCTCTATCACCCCAATATGAACAACAGGAACAGGAAACACAATTTTCACCTAAACAATATAGAATCGTATGACGTGCTATTTTCTAAGCTCAGCTGGTTCCAATTCCTGACCTATATTTAAATATGTTACTCAAACTGTGGGTTTTGGCCTTCACTAATATAGTTGCAGAGAACACCAGACCGGGAAGTAGGTCATGGCTGGTGGGAGGGCAGGTGCCCTCCTGACTTTCCAGAGAGAGAGAAAAAAAGTAAAGGATGAGGATTAGTGGTGTAACAGAACTGTTAAAAATTCAACTGAGATTGGAGGTACAAATATAAAACCCATTCCTCTGGGCACCCTTTCAGATATTTTAAACACACCCTATCTATGTTTTGTCCTGAAATACACGTTCAACTTTTGATGGGGTGTTGTTTTCTAATTAGATAAGATAATTTCATTTTTAATTTCAAAGTCATTCAAATTTTCTGAAGCGAATTAATACTCCTATTTGTCTTTAAATAAACACATATTTCATGTTTCCCAATATGGCTAAGGAGACATTCATGCTGACATCCTTCTAAAAGGAGCTGTATGTTAGGTTGGAGAATTATCAACCCCCTCAGCTCCCATGTTTTAGTGCTCAAATCACTCAAGGAAAAGCACATTTGTGTTATACCAGACTTTGTTGTCACTGAAGACAAGCCTCTTACTAAGCAAGCCTTTGCTCAGAAATAAACTGAAAATGCCTGTAATCCCAGCACTTTGGGAGGCTGAGGTGGTGGATCACCTAAGGTCAGGAGTTCGAGACCAGCCTGACCAAAATGGTGAAACCCCATCTCTACTAAAAATACAAAACTAGCCGGGCGTGGTGGTGCATGCCTGTAATCCCAGCTATTCAGTTGGCTGAGGCAGGAGAACCACTTGAAGCCAGGAGGCAGAAATTGCAGTGAGCCAAGATTGCACCATTGCACTCCAGCCTGGGCAACAGAGCGAGGAAAAAAAAGAGAAAAATAGAGTGAGACTCTGTCTTAGAAAAAAAAAGGGGGTTCAGAAGAGTCTCCCAAGGTTCAGCTTAGCCCCTCCATTTGCCAGCTGTCTAGCCACGAGCAGCCACAACAATCCCTGGGCTTTGGTTGCCTCATATGTTCAACGGGGTCAGGATAGGAATAATAAGAAATAAGAACGAGAAGAAAAAGAAAGAAAGAAAAAGAAAGAGAGAAAGAAACTGAAAACACTAGATAACCCTCTTTCTTCAACAGTGTTTTAAGCCACTGTGTAATTCTTCAAGTCTGAGTATGTACATAGTAAGAACAAGGTCTGCTTGTTCAAACACAAAGATCTAGTTCACCTAAGTGCATTGTAGCCAAGCATGGACAGACAGGATATCACAGCATCACTTGGAAAACCACTAATAGCTAGTAAACTGGAGTTGACTTCTGAAAAAGTGATGGCACCATGGAAGGACTGTCCTGACAGAGAAGCAGAGACTTCTGCAAGCCCAGAAGTCAGATGTTGCTAGGCTGCTCCTGTGTGGTTATAATCTCATTAGCTACAATCATTTCCCAAAAAGACAGAAGTGAATCTGTCTTCTAAAGATGGTTTTCAAAGCCAACTACAGATATTGTAGAAAAAAAAAAAAAAACAGTGGCAGATAAGACCTTTCATCTTTTTCTTATCCCATGGGCTTTTCTGCCTCCAGATTTCCTTGCACATCAAGGGGGTTCTGTGCAAATCAGTGGGTCTGGCCCTCTGCCCACCCTGGGCTAAGCTGTGGTTGCCATGGCTACGAAGATAAGGACGGCCCTTGGTTTTATAGAGCCCTGGGTCCCTTGCTCACAGGCCTTTTCAGTTGGTATTTCTTTCATCTTCTTCAGAACGCCATGTGGCAGGTGCAACAGGGAGTTCACCAATGCTCCGGCCAAAGTGAGTAACGAGGGACACATGCACGACCCAGCAGAGCAGCCCTGAAGAAGTGGTTTGTGAGAGCGTGGAGGAAGGGCTTGCTTCCACACTGCACTTCTGGGTCCTAAGGCACTATTCACAACTGGCTCAGGCATCATTCTCAGCCTCATGCTACTTTTGTCCAAGGACAGAACAAGAGGTGCCAGCACTCAAGGGAATCCTGCACCACAACAGGCAGGGGACCATGATGACTGCTGAAATAGGCAGCAGGAGTCCAAACTATGGCATAAAAATGTCACAGCAACACCACGGGGGGACCCCTGGGGGGAAGTAGGGCATGGTGATTAAGAACGGGGGCTCAAGGCCAGGTGCAGTGGCTCACGCCTGTAATCCCAACACTTTGGGAGGCCGAGGCAGGCAGATCACGAGTTCAGGAGATCAAGACCCTCCTGGCCAACATATTGAAACTCTGTCTCTACTAAAAATGCAAAAATTAGCTGGGCATGGTGGCACGTGCCTGTAATCCCAGCTACTCAGGAGGCTGAGGCAGGAGAATCACTTGAACCAAGGATTCGGACGTTGCAGTGAGTGGAGATTGTGCCACTGCACTCTACCCTGGCAACAGAGTGAGACTCCATCTCAGACAAAAAAAAAAAAATGGGGGCTCAGAAGGGTCCTCCCAAGGTTCAGCTTAGCCCCTCCATTTGCCAGCTGTCTAGCCACGAGGAGCCACAACAATCCCTGGGCTTTGGTTGCCTCATATGTTGAATGGAGTCATGACAGGAATAATAAGAACATCTCTCTCAGAGCGGGGCTATGATTCCAGGAGAGGTTAGACAGACAATTCTAGGAAGGGAAAGTGGTCTACCTCCCCAAATTATGCCTACTCCTCTTGCTTCTAACTCTCAGCTACTGCCACGGGCTTCCCCATTTACTCTCATTCGTCCTAGTCTTCATCCTCATCCTCACCATTCCTCTTATCAGGAGCCACTCCTAGGGAGAGGCAGAAGAACAAGCATTTTGTGGAGATGTCCTGACAGGGCTTTAGAATATCTCACTATTAAAGTTTAATCCCTCTAAAGCATATGGCAGGAGGTCATTTATGTATAAGTATAGTCGTAAGTCATAGGGGAAAAAAGCGTTTTGTTAAAATTTTGATTTATTTTTAAAAAGCAGGTCCTTCCAATGCACTTACACTCTGCCAGTTCCATTTCAGAGTTGTCTAAACTAGTGAGATAGCCCAGAATCCTTCAGGACACTAAATCACTTTAGAGACACACCACTGAGGCCTAACATCATGAAATTACTTCTTTCTTTCCAATCTGTGGGTTTCACGAGTGATTAGAACTGGGTTACAGCCTTAGGGAGGAAAAAATGTGCTTCCAATTTCCCTCAGTGTATGTGCCGGCCGTCCCCATGCTCCTGAGCCCCAGCTCTGTGCTGGGCAGTGTTTCAGGCATCAAAGATACAGCAGTGGGCAAAGAAGACCAATGTCTCTATCCTCATGGAGCTTCCATTCTTGCACAGTGCCTGGCACACAGGGCATATGCCACAAATCACTGCTCAATGAATGCACGCATGCTTGTTCACCCTAATGATGAAATCATCCTGCTATATTTAGAGTAGCCATATAATTTCTTTGAAACATGGAGCCACATGCATTAACCAAAGTTGCCTTCTTCAGAAAACACACAAACAAACACACCTAGGTTCATTTCCCAGAGAACTCATCTAAAACAGAAAAAAAGATGTATGAGAGAGTGGGAGAAAAGAGAGGGTGAGAGGCTTACTCAAAAGTGGGGTGGCCAAAGATCCTAGAAACATGTTATTTATTTATGAATTAACATAGGCCTCTGCAAGCGAATAACATGGAGGAATGCCCCATGGCACCCTTTAAAAATTTTATCAAATGAGTTAAAGGTCTCAGAGCACCATTTATTTGCCCTGCGTTGCTAGGTAATAATTCCCTAAACCCCCTCCATGCAGCAAGCAAGCCCCTTCTACTACAAACTTCCACTGCAGAAGTGAGGTGGGAGAAGGGAGGAAATCCTGCAAAGGCAAGCCTCACAGCTTTGCACTCTCTCAACACTCTATCGATTTGCTCACACTCCCCCAAGAGCTGAGACATTTTATAATCATGGCCATAATTGAATGCCTTCAGGGGTTCAAGAGGACTTCCCTCTTTAACATTTAAAAAGATAACAAGAACCGGTTTAAAAGCCATAAACCCTTTACCAAGAAGCCAAAGGAGCCCCACAGCCAGGCCCTGCCTTTCTGGCCTCCCTTCTTAATTGTGGTTGTGGGTGCCTGGTCATGGGCTCCAGAGAAATGTGGAGAGAATTCCGTCTCTCCTCTAGGATTTGATTATCTGGCTGCCAGGATGAAGTATAGGAGAAGAGAAGAGCTGCTTAGGGAGAATCATTTTAGGGAAAAGCAGTTTACAAAGACTTTTATGAAAGGCTGCTGCTGTGAACCAGCTAATGGATCAAAAGTGCCAGGGACTTCTAAACCTTTTGATTTCTAAAATCACATCCAAGCAGCATCTCCAGATTCAGAGAAAGCAGAAATCTCTGTACCCAAATAATTGCTTAAAAGTTAGGCCTGGAAAGTTGCAAAGTATGTCTTTACTTTAAAAGACATTTTTTAAAAGACACTTTAAAAAAGAGTACGAAGTCCACGAGCCTCCTGTGCTTTTGTTTCTCTTATTGTCAATATCCTGCTGTCTCCCCACCCTTCACTTCCTTCTCTTTGTCCTGAATATGGTAAGCTGTGTAGGTTATTGTCTCAGGTTGCCCTATTATCTAAGGGATATATTTTTTTCCATTATTGCTTAGATAAGCTTGAATCATAAACCTGTATGCTTTCTTGTGATTTTGTTCCAGCTGAGCCCAGTGGCATCTGTCTTATCCTCTCTGATGCCTGTCCAATTTCCCCTTATCTATTAAGCTTAGTCTGTAGCTAATTAGAGGAAAAGGCTTATGAATTGTGTCCCTGGTCCTGTATGGCGTTTTGAAGTCGTCCTACACAATACTAGAAATGATTGATAGTTATCTGTTGTTTAGAGATACATATGGCAATTTATTAATCTGATGTCTGTCATCACTCAGATATATTTGTTAGTCTTCACAGTAAGATTTTTGTAGGCAAACTATTGCTTGGATAATAATTTTACATGACTACAATATTTCCAGGCTGTAAAACTCAAAGAAGCCCCTTGCTCTTAGCCAACCTTGAGCAGCATGAAGTTTAGATAGAATATTTAGGTGGAGGTTGTGGGGTATGGTGGGGGAATCTTCCTGTTATTTGCTGAGTAGTATCTGATGGGCCCATGCCACAAAATGAGACGAAACAAAAAGTTGGGATGGCTGAACTGCAAGAAGCCAAAGGAGTTGCTCAACTTTGCCTTAGCTCAGCAGCCCATGTCCCAATAACGCACAAAGCTAAATAAAATAATCCGTTAGAGGAGATAATTGCTGCTAGTCTGCTTATACAAACTGTGTCCCGTTAAACTACACGTGTGAGATGCAAAAGAGAACCAGCTCACAGCTGGAATACATTCAAGACTATGGGGCTGCAGCTTCTTAATGTGGGTGTGCAATGAGGACTATTCAACCCCCCCTCAAGCCCCGCAACACCCAAACACCCCCAAGTGTGGGGTCTCACCAGTGCATGCAATTGCCAGGCACCTGTTAGACTTTTCATTTAGCCGAATAACACTGAGAGGCCCAGACTTGGGAACATACTCAGTGCACAGTCCGCCCCCCTGGATTGAATAGCATGATCGTATCTCCTTGCAACACTCGGTTTGACAGGCCTCGTGGGGCACATTCCATCTGTGTCACCCTCTCTTTGTTCCTGGATGTACTATTTCTATCTTGGAAAGTAGGGTGACCTGTTTCTTGTTGTCAAAAGAACTCCGTAGGTGTGGAAAAGCCTCTTAAAGATAACTTCAGCTCCCACAGGTGGCTTCTTTCACTACACTGAAGGCAGAATGAGCAGTGTCTGCCTAGTTGGCCAAGAAGCTTTATCCCCAGCGATACACACCATTCTCCCCTCTGGGTCGCATCGCATGCTTTGAAGCAAACTATTTCCTCCTTTGTCTCATGGAACAATCACAGTAAAATCAATGCTACAGAGTCCGATTCACAGACACAAAGGCAGACCTAATAAACACACAGCGTCTGGGGTTCACGGGTGCCTGCATGGGTGTGCCGGCTCTTCCTATCTCTGTCACACGCTGCCCTGCACGTCCACATCTACACTGCCAATGAGAAGCTGCTGCAGGCTTTTGGGGACACTGAAATAAGAGCATGGGGTCAAGTGCTCCAAAATTTCTGGGCAGTCAGAACTGACTCCTGGGACAATTCTTGCTCCTGCGAGGCAAGGAGAGGAACAGAGGGTCTCAGGATAGCTGCCTCTGGATCCAGCACAAAGAAGTGCACTTACATGATTTCAGATTTTTAAAATGTATTAAAGAAGCCCAGTTCTCACACAGAGTATACACTGTGTGATGCCGTTTATTTGAAGCCCTAGAACAGGCAAAATGAATCTATGGTTTTAAAAAGTCAGAACAATGATTGCCTCTGGTGGAGGGTAAGTGGAGGAAATTGACTGGAAAGACACAGAAGAGACCTTTGTGGGATAATAGTAATGTTCTGGATCTTGACAGGGGTTAGGGTTACACAGGAACATGTATTCACCAAGCTCATAGAATAGTACATGTAAGGCTAGTATATTTCATTGCATGCAACTTTTATAACCAGACAGAGAGAAGGAAAGAAGGAAAAAAGGAAGGGAGGGAGGGAGGAAGGAAGGAAGGAAAGAAAAAGAAAAGAAGAAAGTACGGTAATTTTTCTTTTTTTTGAGACAGAGTTTTGCTCTTGTTGCCCAGGCTAGAGTGCAGTAGCGTGATCTCTGCTCACTGAAACCTCCGCCTCCCGGGTTCAAGCAATTCTCCTGCCTCAACCTCCCGAGTAGCTGGGATTACAGGTGCCTGCCACCATGCCCAGCTAATTTTTGTATTTTTAGTAGAGATGGAGTTTCATCATGTTGGCCAGGCTGGTCTTGAATGCTGGACCTCAGATGTTCCACCTGCCTTGGCCTCCCTAAGTGTTGGGATTACAGGCGTGAGCCACCGTGCCCAGCCAAGGACAGTAAATATTGAACTGCAGTTTGTACTTGAAGTGTCCTGTTTTCTTCAGCTTATTCTGAAATGCTTCTAGAAACGGATGGACTGATGATGCATGGACAGGAAAATCTTAATTGTAGAATCCAGGTGGGTAGATGGGTGCCCACTGAACAATTCTTTTAACTCTTCTGTACGTTTGAAAGTTTTTGTTAATAAAAGATGGAGAGTGGGAAGCAGAAATTCAATACTACTCTTCAGAAGTCAGGTTTCAGAGTTGGCAATGTTAGCTTTGGGGACGTGCCACATGGAATCTCTCACACAGAAGGTTTAAGATGTGAGAGACAGAGCCAAGGCAATCAGGGCAGTGCATATTTTCTGTACTTTGCCTATGTGGAACCTACTGCTTGGGGCCTCTCTCTGGGCCCTACAGGACTGTAATATACAATCCTGTGCAGCAGCAGAGCTCAGATAACTTAAGCAAGAAAAATGTCCTTTGGATAATTTGCAGACTTTGGCCTGAAACAAGGGCAGATACATTTAGATACATGATTTGTTTTCCGGCTGCTGTGCTATTTCAAAGTATCCTTGTTACCGATTGTAGTGAAAAACTCCTCCACCCTTAGGGAAATAAATCAGACTGGATTACTAAAACCATACCCTGCAGCTCTCCTAGCCTATATCCATCTTGATGTCATACCGGCCTAAGTTCTCCTCTTTAAAAAAAAAAAAAACAGTTTTAGTGTGACACATGCTGGTAAAGATTTTATTAAGCAGACTATATTAGCTGAGCCAAGCAAATTAAGTTACATCCCTGGACATCTTAATAAAACAGGGTCTTTCCCATACTTCTCTAGTTTCTAATTTATAACTTAATTCTATGGGTAAAGGATGAAAACATAGACATGAACATCAATAAAAATCACTTGTATTTAGCTTTGGGATTCAGTCATACATGCACACTAAGTGAGATTAATATGTGGACTAACCATCTGTATTCTACTCTCGTCCCAGATCCGCCCTACTGGGTCCCAAGACCTAACCTTTCAGCTGAGAAAAGAAGGAAATCCTGGCACTTATTTCCCTGGTGGCATGTCCACAGTAGTGTGCTAAGGTAAGCAAAACCATGGAATTTATATTGCCACAGCTTATACAAGAGTTCATTTTACTTGACTATTTGGGAGAATATATTTTTATAACACATATAGGAGATGTATTCTGGAAGAGTGTGCAAAATTCCCATGTTGCAGTGCACTATTGCTTTGATGGCCTCCAATGCACCGTGTCTTCCTGTTTTCATGCTCTCGTATAATCTCTTCACTTGAATCTAGGCTATTTTAACCAAAATAATGCAGGGAAGGTGAGACAGCGCTCATTCTAGAACCTAAGCTTTCGGAAGGCCTGGCACTTTTTTTAAAAAAAAGCTTGACCATCTTGAGTCCTCCATGATGTGAAGAAACACAAACATCCATGAGAACTGGGGCCCTTGGCTGACAATTCCAGCCGAATTCCCGGCCGGCAATCACCAACTACCGGCCATAGGCAAGAGACAATTTTGGACTTTCCTATCAAACTGACACCACACGGTGAAGTAAACAGCCAGGTTGACACATGGGACTATGGAAAAAGTACATTGTTCTTATTTTAAGCCACTAATGGTGGGGTGGTTTGTCACACAGAATTAGATCACAAAGCATATGTTTAAAATAAAATCTGAGATTTCAGAGATATATTACAATTGAAGAAAGCACCTTAGAGTTAGACTCTCAGACTTCTGTCTGCCAGTCAGTACTTCAATGAAGATGACTGAGAAGTATTTCCTTATAATTCACAAGAAGATAATCTCCCAGATTCAGGTGTATTTCTTTGTTGTTATATGATCAAGGGGAGCCTTGTGTCCTAAGTCTTTGTTCGATTACCACAGATAAGCATTTTTTAATCATGGCATTCATCCCAAGGTGATTGCTAATGGGATCCTTTGAAGATATTATGGAAGTAGGAAGATGGAAATTTCATTTATATCTCACAATCTCCTCTAGATCTCTTAATTACTTTTCTTTCAAATTACTGCTTCTGTAACTAGGAGATTTCATTCAAATGGTCAGCTATAACTGATCCTAGAGGATGAGAAAAGATCAAGAAAGTCCAATCTACATTTTCCCTACCTGAGACAAGCAACCTAAAGCCAAGGCCAAGAAATGGATCCTTACCCCAGCAGTTCATCAAATGGCCCCTTCATAAAACAGATTCGGAGTACCCCCTGCAGGTTAAATCTCTAAATGTAATAGAATCAATTAGCCCCAGTCTGACTCTGAGCCTGTCACATGAGGACGGTAAGGGTCACAGCCATTAGCACTGATCAGTCACACCCATGGACCTGCTGTCACTCATCACCACCATGTTTTATTGAAGACCTTAACAAGAGGTCCTGAGTTATTAGTGACCTAGTGTGACCTAAGGTGAGGGAGGGGGAAGCAAAGGGGAGGAGAGCAGGACTGACGGCTACTGACTACAACATGCCAGGCATCATGCTAGATGTATGTGTATTGGAAATCCCTGAAAATGCAGAAGAACTGGAGAAGTTGGGCATTCTTATCCTCATTTTACTCATGCAAGCAAAGTGCTAAGTGCAGCAGCTGGCTCTTAATAAGGCCCGCAAACAGCAGCCATTCATATCTTTATAATGCTGCTACCATCATTTTTCAGAATGGAAGCTGAGGCTGATTGAGGTTATGTGACTTGCCCAGGGCCACATAAGAGTAGAAGCTGTGAGGCTAGGATTAAAACTCAATTCTGAGGCAATTCTGTCTTGATACTGGTAATAATGATGGTGGTGTCAGGACAATTTTTTCCGAAAACTAAATCCTAGTGAAGACTGAATAAGTTATACTTTTAGAATATGCCACCAATGATATGTCATGTCCACATTTAAAATACAAAATATTGGCCGGGCACAGTGGCTCATGCCGGTAATCCTAGCACTTTGGGAGGCTAAGTTTGGTGGATCATTTGAGGCCAGAAGTTTTAGACCAGCCTGGCCAACAGGGTGAAACCTCGTCTCTACTAAAAATGCAAAAATGAGCTGGGTGTGGTGGTGCACACCTGGAATCCCACCTACTCAGGAGGCTGAGGCATGAGAATCACTTGAACCCAGGATGTGGAGGTTGCAGAGAGCTGAGATTGCACCATTGCATTCCAGCCTGGGCAACAGAGTGAGACTCTGTATCAAAAATAAATGAATAAATAAAAAATACAAAATATTTTTGAGTCTTACTTAAAAGTATCAAAGGTATTTTAGAATTACAGAAAGATTTTTTAAAAGTGTTTTTAAAGAGCCACTTTTCAAAAAATTGCAGTCGTTAATAAATAATGGGGAAAGTTCACCAATGAGGCAATTAGCCAAAAATGAAGGCTGGGCTTCCCAGAGACTTAAACTAAAGCAGGTTGTGTGACTTGTGATTTGTCCTGATCATGGACTCAACGCTTTTGCTATTATGGGTTGAAGCAGGTCTCTGGGGTCAGGTGAACTTTATAATACATTGAGTACTCTAAGCACTGGGTCCAACCTCTTAGGGATTTTCACAGGATTGGTGCCCAGTGCCTGGTAACAAAAAGGTAAAGACAGAAGTCCCCGGGGTGGCTTTGAGGCCAGGGAACCTGGGTTTGAGTCCCTTCTCTGCCACTTTTTTTTTTTTTTTGAGACGGAGTGTTGCTCTGTCGCCAGGCTGGAGTGCAGTGGCGCTATCTCGGCTCACTGCAACCTCTGCCTCCTGGGTTCAAGCGATTCTCCTGCCTCAGCCTCCAGAGTAGCTGGGACTACAGGTGCCTGCCACCACGCCCAGCTAATTTTTTTTTTGTATTTTTAGTAGAAATGGGGTTTCACCATGTTGGCCAGGGTGGTCTCGGTCTCTTGACGTTGTGATCCACCCGCCATGGCCTCCCAAAGTGTTCTCTGCCACTTTCTGCCTGAGCTGAGTCTGTTATTTAAACTCTTCAAGCATCCCTTTCCTCATCTATAAGAAATTGCTTGAAGGTGGAGTTTAGCTGAGATAACGCATGTGGAAACACTTAGCAGATGGCAAGTCTCAAAAAAAGTTTTCTTTCTCCTTCCCTTTCCAGAACTGGTTAAGTTCTCTCAATGCTCATCCCTAACATCTGAACCCAAGAACCACATTTTTATTCTGCTTTCTTTGTCCTGGCTGGCTTTTTCTTGCATTATTAACTATGTGGAAAAAAAAAATATGAGGCTGGATTTGTTTTGTTTTCTGTTTCACTCTGTAGTTTATCCAGACATTGTGTACCTTTAAAAAAAATGGGTTTTGTCGTCCCTTGTAACATTTATCTGAATTTTAATCAAATAGGACAGAAAGTAAGATCATGTGTCCCTTTTGTCCCCACAACATCAAGAAAATAATCTGCAACCTCAATTAACACTAACAAATAATCTTTCCTTTAAGGAAAAAAAATGTGGATCCAGCCCTTTTGTAGTTTCCCAGTTTAAGAGATTTTTCACAGGGGTCCAAGCCAGAAAGCTGAAATCTATGTAACGAAGTCAAGCTGAGAACGGATGCCGCCGGTCCTGCTGGAGATGGCTATCTGCTGTCCCTGGAGGCAGTGACGGTTGGAAGATGGTCAAAAAAGGAAACAGCATCTTGGGCCACCCTCTGGACTTGAGCTGATCATTGGGGTATTTGGTCTTGCTGCACGAAGAATCCTTACTACAGCTTAGTATAGTCAAGCAATGATATAAAATCATTTTCTTCTAGAAACTCACATCTTTTGTCTCCAAGGCCTTTAAAGGAGTCATAAGTGATGTTAGAGTATATTTTAAAAATTTCTTTGAGAGCAGGAAATCTTCCCCTCCAGGGGGTACTTAATTTCTTGCTAGTCACTTGGAGGTGAGCAGGTCTTAAGGTCTTAGGCTAGGTCCATGCCACAGGGGAGGACAAAAGCTGATGGAAGATAACCATAAGTTAACTCCCAAAAGATTCCTTGGCCCTGAAAACTGACCTAGAGAAAGTGTCTGGCTTGAGGGGATGAGAAGAAAAGGAGCAACACATTCATACTGGTTATAAAATACCAGTTTGGGCCTTTGCGAGAACCCCTTACATTTCCTGAAATATTATAAATTATCCCGAAATAAAATGCATGAAGAACTGCCACAAATCATTGATTTTTTTTTTTCGGATGAACCACATACTTTCCGCCCAAGCAAAACTTATTCTTGGGAATGGAGTCCAAGCCCACGCTGAATCTTATCTTTTGTTCAAACCCCACACTTGTTTTACCCTCAGCGCGTTTAGACAGAAACTGATAGCTAATGCTTTTCATTAAGCCAGTCAAGAAAAACTGCTTACCAGGTTTTACTCCTTCATCAGCCTGACTAATTACACCCATTCACTGTTCTTTTCATACAGAGATTTCAAATTCCAACTCTCAAAGACACACACCACCCAAGAGACATCTGCTTCCTGGCTTGCTCTGTCTCCTTTTACATTACCCAGTGAAAAGTATTTGGTGGCCCAGAAAACACAAGCTAAGCAAAATCTAGAAGCAAGAACTGGTTTCAAGCTGATGAGGGGTCAGCTCAAGGAGAAAGTTTGACATAAAGGTAACAGGAGATGGTGGGATAAAAAAACAGAAAAGAATCTTCTCATGCAATATATTCAAGGAACGGCATTAGGCGAACAGACTCCAGTGGCAGGCCTCAGATACCACTGAGCAGCAACAAAACAGAAAAAGAGAATGTGCCTGTGTCACTAAGACAAAGACTCATCTGAAAGAGTTGGAGGCCCCAGGTTAGATCAGGGGCTTCAGGGAATGGCACTGAGCTTCGGTGATAATTGAGGCTAGACTTGAACACCCAAGCCTAGGCAGTGCCTGGGTGGCAATTACATTTCTCCAAACCATCAAATGTTGGGCATTAAGGAGGCGAGGTGACCAACATCTCCAAAAGCTTTGGAAGCTTCTTCCCGTGGGATCACGGTCCAAACTAAACTGTTGCCTTCCAGGAAGGAATACAGGAAGACAGCATCAACCTCATGAAGAGTTATAACCATTACTTCCTCTTTGGGTGAATTTCTTTGTGTGGCACTGCTTTACCTGAGTCCACAACAAATTCTTCATAGTGGTCTCATTGGTCACATACATTTATACTGGTCACACATTTCATATACCTATGAAAGTATACAGTCTTGACCTAGAGAGTTAGAAATCCCATTTCCCATCTACGGGTGTTCTGTATTCTCTAAAGCTCTCTTTCAGCTAATTCTTTTTTTTTTTTTTTTTTTCCAGACAAAGTCTTGCTCTGTCACCCAGGCTGGAGTGCAGTGGCACGATCTCAGCTCACTGCAACCTCCGCCTCCCAGGTTCAAGCGATTGTCCTGCCTCAGCCTCCTGAGTAGCTGGGATTACAGGCACCGCCACCACACCAGGCTAATTTTTGTATTTTTAGTAGAGAGGGGGTTTCACCATGTTGGTCAGGCTGGTCTCAAACTCCTGACCTCGACCTCATAATCTGCCTGCCTCGGCCTCCCAAAGTGCTGGGATTACAGGCGTGAGCCACCAGGCCTGACCAGCTAATTCTTTTGTTGGTGAAAACATGATGGTAACAAAGCACAGAATTCTTCAAGATAGCAGTAGGAAAACCATTTTGAATACTGGGTTCCAGTAAGTCTCATAGGAAATAACCCTTCCTTACCTTCTTTTCTTTCAAAGTTGCCCAAACTAACTCTGTTTATTGTTTCAGTCTAAGGGTTTTCCATGTGTTTGACATGATGCTTCTCAGGATTACTAGAAGAAAAAAAAATGATAACTTCTATTCTGCTACACATTCATTTTATGTGCTCAATTTATTACCATACAAAGAACACCGGATGCAGTTCCCATTTAAATGGTGTCTTTAATATAAAGACCCGCTGAAATCGTGTTTGTATGATAGCCATTCTTCAAAAAAACACGTAAGAGCTGGAGACTATGTTTCAGGGTCTCGATCTCGTGATTTAGCACTTGATTCTTTTAGTGGTTGGTCATTTGAATCTCATTTTCAAGGGATCATCTGAAAATAGGCCTCTGGTCTTTCAAGTTTCTGATTAGTGAAGCCATGTTAAATAACTTCTGATTTACTTAAATCACAGATTGCGGAACTGAGTAGCCTGGAGGGATCTCAATGATCATCTCTATCCTAGAAAGTTATAAAGTATTAATTAGACCTGGAGACATATTTCAGACTGGCCAATGCCCTACTTCTTTCTACAGCCCTAGGCTAACTAGGGAGCAAAGAGACTGAGTTTTCCATCAGTTTCCTTGCCTCCTGACTATATCCAGTACATATTTTACATGTTCTACTCTTAGTTCAGTGGCCTTTTCTTTTATGTTTAATATTGTGAAAAGACACATTGATTTTCAGAAATGCAAATAATAGTGTGGTTGCAAAAAACCCTGGTTACACTGATACATATTAAATAAAGAAAATATTTAAAATCACTCTTACAGGCACTACACACAGTATAATTAGTGTTCAGCATCTGTGATAAATAGTGCCTGACAAATTGTTCAAGCATCATAAGCACTATGAGAAGACAACAGTTTTATTAAACACTGAAAATTGTATTTTTCCCAGTGGTTGTATTGCAAGATAATGAACTTTACAAGCAGCGGCAGAGATGCAAATTCAATTTTGCACAAGACTCACAAACATCGTGATATATTATGCCAGTGGAGACACAGCCTTCGTCTAGACAAAATGCAAAAATGTCCTCATGTTCAGTAAATGTGTATAATTAGGAAAATATGAAGAACAGCTAATCGTCGATGTTACATGCATGTCTGTATCTCCCATCTTCTTTTTTTTAAAAAGTCTAGTTGAAAGTTGAAGGTCACTCTTCTAGGTTGCAAATTTCAGTTTTTCAACTTTCAAAAAAAGTTGATATTTGTAAAATTAGAAGGTGCCCTAATCAGGCCTCCAAATTTTCTAACTCTTCCTTAAATTTTTGCTTTCAACTGAGTTATATGCAAGGGTTTTAATTTGTAAGAGCAGGTTTTATTATACAAATAAGCAGACACTGTCTGAGGACCAAAATTGAAGCAGCTCTGATAGTTGTATTAATTTATTTGATTTACTTCTGGTTTCTCTTACCCAATCTTATTTATGTCAAAGTAAGTTGAAGCAGAATTCATTATGTAGTGAAATGCAATTTGAACACTTTTCATTGAAACACGGTGATTCAATCATTTCTCTCCATCTGTCCCATTATCTCTTCTTACATTATTTTGTACAGATCAAATCACATAAAACGAAATTCCAAAAGAAACTTAAGAATTTGCAAGGAGGAATAAAATGATCTCCCAATAATTCCTTACACTAAGTACTAAATTATACAACTAACATTCTGATAATTTGACATTATTATAGCATATTTTCTCTGAGAAAAGTCAAGTAGGTTAGTGAACTTGAATTTTGAGAAAACTTTTGATGCAACTCCAGTTTCTAATTATTTTGATACCGAATTATTAGAAGGATTGAGCCTCATCTCACCCAGTTTGGGCATTTCTGCATTTTGCTGATTATATAGATTAAAAAATTTGCCAATCCTTTTCAAATAGTTAAGCTTAGGAGTTTTGGCATTTTAGCAACTTTATAAAGTGTTCGTGAAAATATGAATCAGTAGATTCTTCTCATCCGCTATTTGGTGACCCGTGTCAGTTGTATTGTTGGTGCACAGAGAATCCTTAACTCATGAATGGATCAAGTTCCATGTTGATTATGCAGAAACAAGAACCATGGCCTCATGGAGACATTGCGCTTGTCATTAGAATGACAAGACTATCCCTTAAATGCCTTTTCAACTCCTGTGCTACTATACCCTCAAGACCACAATCCCTGTGCCCTAAACCCCCATGAGTGAAATAGTTCCATGTTTTAAAACCTAAAAGAATTGTATGGCAACCAAGAAGGGTAACCAGGTATCAGCAAAGCCGGGAAGGCTAGGAAAAAACGTACCAGCAACCAAGGTACAAGCCTGTCCTCGGGGAGCTTACCACCTCACGTCACCTCACCCAGCTTCATGGTCCTTCTGGATGAGAACCTTCCACAATGGGTCTAACCTGGAACAGTGATCCCCAAACTCTTACATTTATCCTAATCATCTGGGGGCTTTTTAACAATGCAGATTATCTGGCCTCACCTCTAGCCACTCAGATTTGATAGATACCAGTTTGGATGCAGGGATTTGATTCTTAGAAAGTATTTCTAGTAGGCCAGGTGTGGTGGCTCACGCCTGTAATCCCAGCACTTTGGGAGGCTGAGGCAGGCAGATCACCTGAGGTTAGGAGTTCAAGACCAGCCTGGACAACATGGTGAAACCCCATCTCTACTAAAAACACACACAAAATTAGCCGGGTGTGGTAGTGCCTGTCTGTAGTCTCAGCTATTCAGGAGGCTGAGGCAGGAGAATCACTTGAACCCAGGAGGCGGAGGTTGCAGTGAGCCGAGATCGCGCACTCCAGCCTGGGCGTCAAGAGTGAAAACTCCGATTCGGAAAAAATAAATAAATAAAAGAAAGTATTTCTAGTTATTATAATGCACACATGCATGGGTGTGTGTGCGTGTGCGTGCACACACACACACACATACATACGCTAGAACAAAAGAGATGACACAGTGAAAAACACAGGTCCAAGAGCTGTTGCTTGCTGACAACTGCCAACAGCCAAGTGGCTTGCTACCGGACGTGGGGTTAAGGATAAATAGATACAGATCTCCTCCAACAGTGGTGTCCTCCAGCTTTCTTGCATATTTGAGAAAAACTAAGCTGAGCAAAGCCACAAATAAAAGACCGCCTGGTAACTTGCTACCATCACCTTCCAAATCACCTTGGCCCTTGGCAGTGGCCAAGGGGTGGCTCTCCATCAAAGATGAAGGACTTGAGACTCTGGCCTGGCCTTTACCATTTGGAATCATACTCTCCCTTGTTGTCAATTTTGAATCTAAACAGTGTTTCATAGTATGAGAGGAAACTTCAGGATTTAAATGATGGGGAAAATGAGAAAGTTGCAGATACCCATCTCCTCAGTTAAACTGGCTGCATTTCCAATGTAAACTGCCTCAAATCCATTGTGGGTCAGTGTGTGTGTGTGTGTTGGTGGGAGTGTGAAAGAAGCCTGGCTTGATGGCTAGACAGAGAGACGGGCACTAATTTGGTGTGTGCATTAAAAACCGATGCTAGGGTTTGGGTATCTAGGTTCAACTCCTAGCTCTCCTACCTAGTAGCTGTATGTTCTTGGGCAAGTTGCCTAATTTCTCTGTGCCTTACTGCTTTCCTTCTGTGTGATTAAAGTAACAAGGATACCCACCATATGACTATTGTGTAAATTCAACGAGAGAAATATGTATATTTCCATTAAAACTTCAACATTAGACCTTGTGAGAAATTATTCTCTCATAATACAAAACATAAAGCTTTAGCATCCCTGAAACCCAAGTTACAAAACTAGACAGGAGAATTCTCAAAACATAAATTACTTAGGAGGTGGGACAGAAAGAGCAAGAGAAAAAGCTTCAAACCCAACACTGAACAGACATGGCAATGGGCATAGCTAATATGCAATTCAAAAGGAAAGATAACCAACCTTCTGCTCCTACCAGAATCATAAGCAAATACTAGAGATGCCTGAAGCTCAATGAAGTAGAGATGTATTTTCTTCCCAAAGCTACAGTAAGATGACAGGCAAAGTAGATAAGATCATCCATTCCTTTGTTCATTCAGTTTACTACCTATTTATTATAAACCTACAATGTCTTGGGCACTGTTCTAGGAGCTGGAGATGCCAAAGCACTTGTTTGTTCATTGAACAGACCATGATTCAGAACTTACAAGATTGCCAATAAGTATTTATTTCCATCTGCAATTTTTTATATCAGTCATTGACTACTGCCACTGAATTCCTGGTGAGACGTGACTTCCTGATTACACGTTCATCATCCAACAGAGATATATGACATATACCCTGAGCCTAATCTGAACTTTCATTCCTACCCTTGTTGTCCCCTCTCCATCCTGGAGTTTTACTGTTAAAGGTCCCAGACAGTCTTATTAGTCAGAGATTTGTTTTATTTCCTCTCATTGGGAAAATTTTCCATACTGGCAAATGTTTCAAGATTCATGCAGAAACATACACAACCCCCACCCCAGGGGAAGCAAAGGACTCATCAAATTCTCTGTTTGGAAATATTTCAGCCCCTTTTCTCTGAAGTCACATTCTAATTAGTTTCTCCAAACCACTCTCTGGCTGCATCTCCACAACCCCAAAGGGCTGGCCACGCTCTGCAGCTTTGTAGCTGATAATGCATGGAGGTTCAGCGGTCTTGGAACTCTCTAGTAAACAATATTTTGAATGTATTTTATTACTTGTCACAATGGACTTTGAACTACATTTGAATAATTCATACTCCAAACTATGGTCTTTTCAAAGTTATCAAGATAATTAAGAGAATAAACATTGAGTCAGAAAATAATTATTCATTTTGGCTAACCTTGCCGTTCTAACTCATCTGCACTTACCAAGCCCAGTAAAGAAGTGTTGTATGATGTTTTTAAAGAACATGTGTTACTCTCTGTATTAAAAGACTTATATGAGATATTGGTCAACATGTGTGTCTGTCACAAAGTGCTCAAGAATATCGGCTCCTTGATATCTCCTGACTTTATGAAGCACGTAGATGCAGGCTTGGAAGAATGCCACGTATGAATGCCAACTCTTGTTTTTAAAACGGCTCTCTAAAGCATAAAGATCTACAGAAATTTTGACTCCATTCAATTAGCCAGTTTGGAAACATGGACCTTTGAATGGAAAATGAAGGAATGAGTTGTAGAAGGTGAGCCAGAGGAGTACTTGTCTGTCCTCCACGATGCTCGTAAGATTGGCATCAAGGCTGGTTCCCCACAGGATGCTGAAAAGAAGGCTTTACTAGCCACTGTGTTCCCTGGCAGGGTGACCCTGCCCAGGAGCTGTGGGTTCTCACTCCTCCCAGCATTTCCTACAGAAACTCAGCAAATATGTATGTGCACCTCAACGTGCTCCCAAACACAGTTGGCACACTTTGAATTCTTTTCTTGGATATCAAGTTCGCCTAGGAAATCAGATATGCTAATCTCAGAGGAGTGAAGCCACTCAAGAAAGAGTCTGAGATCTATGGTATAGCTTGCTTTTTCTAGGATTTTCTGAACTAAGACTAAAAACGTAAACTTTTCAGAGAGGGCTTGGCAAAAGAAAAAGTGGGATTTTACATAATTTTAATTGGCAAAAAAATAAAAATAAGGGCTTTATATTCATGATCATTTAATATTTCTTAAAGACACTACTGAGAGAGAAAACATCACAGGCCAGTGAGCCTACATCAATCATTGTACCATAGATGGCCTGGGCTCTGCCCACTGGCAGGTTCCTCCTTTATCAATAAGTTCAGTACCAACCATGTGGACACTCCTCACCCTTCAGATCTGAAGGTTAACACACCCCAGCATACTTGATTACCCACATGAAAGAGGCAATGCCAACACTACAATTCCTCTTGCTGAGTTAGAAAATTGCCAGGTATTAATTTGGAAAGGATGAGCAGCACTGGGCTGGAAAGAGTCCTCACTTCCAGGACGTCCACCTGGGCTTCAATAACAACCCCTTGTTCAGGATGGAATTTGCATTTTCCTTTTCCTCCTAATCTTTCTGAGCCTCACTTTTCCCATCTGTAAAACAGAGTAATATCTATACTGCAGCAATTATTAGGATTTTTTTTAATGTGAAAATACAATCCATTGGGCCTGGCCCATAAAAAGCATTAGGTAGGAATTATATAAAAATAGAGAATGCAAATATTACAAAAAGATCTCATGGCATTAAGAAACTGGCTGAGTGAAAATGGAGTATTTTAAATCTTAAATACTCTATCTTCAACTTAGCAAATGTATCATACATCTCCAAATGTGGGGGACAAAAGCAATATAGATTATTTTAAGAATTTCATTTATTTTGTTAAAATTTTATCCATTTTTCCCCTAGATTATTTCTCAAACTTACTGAGAAAGTCCCCTGATCCTCCCTCCTGTCCTTTTCCAAAGAATCTATCTCTCTTTGTCTCTGTCTCTGTCTCTGCCTCACTCTCCATCTCTCTCTCTCTATCTGTCTCTCTCTCTCTCTCTTTTTGGCAGCCTCATTCATTTCCTCACTCTGGAGAGTCACATACAACAAATAAAAAATTTTAAAAATGTAGTGAGAAGATGAGCATGCACTTATCTGCTATTTCAGTAGATAGCACAGGATGGTTACTGCTGGAGATGCTGGGGCTGGCTGAACAAACGGGAGACAGGGGATTTCACCTCCAAGGGAAGATGAGGCAGTGAGGAAGGACAATTAGGCCAGGAACTGAGGAAGTGTCCGAAGACTGACAGATAATCCACTGAGAAGTTTATGTACACATAACAGCTTTGCAAAGGCCAGAGGTTTACACAAGATCCAAGCCAGAAGGAGCCCTGAGGCCAAGGCCGAGGCTAAGGGGAGTGAGATTCTTGCTTTGTGCACACAATTTAAGGAAATGCTAAAAATTTAGTTATTGAGATAAATTATATTAAGTGTAACGCAATAGTTCTTGATAAAATTGAATGCAAATATTTGTGCTTAAAAAAATCAGAATTTTTTTTTTTTTTTTTAGACATAGTCTCTCTCTGTTACCAGGCTGGAGTGCAGTGGCATGATCTCGGCTCACTGCAACCTCCGCCTCCTGGGTCCAAGCAATTCTCCTGCCTCAGCCTCCCAAGTAGCTGGGACTACAGGCATGCGCCACCATGCCCAGCTAATTTTTGTATTTTTAGTAGAGACGGGGTTTCACCATGTTGGCCAGGAGGGTCTTGATCTCTTGACTTTGTGATCTGCCCGCCTCAGACTCCCAAAGTGCTGGGATTACAGACGCGAGCCACCATGCCCAGCCAAAAGTATCAGAATTTTAAGGAAAGACAGGATCTGACCCTGAACTTGCAGGACTAAGCTCACTCACCTTACATTCATCCCAGCCCTCCTGGGATTATGCTGGCTTTATTTAAAATTTTGATATTTTCTTCATAGATCTTTTGCATTCTTTTTTATCTTTTAAAATGTTGCATGAGTATATTATTTATCTTGAGTACTGACACTTTTGGTGTCACTTTAAATTCTGTGCCTTAAGCGAGTGACATTCTTGCCTCACCCTAGTGCTGGCCTACCTGAGTGAAGGAGTTGCTTCGAGAAAACCCAGAGAGGCTATGTGGGGGCAACTGGGGAACCAATGGGGACAACTTCTAGAGCTTTGTTCGTAGCGCCTTGAGGAATCCCAATGTTGAATTATATTCTCAAGTCTATGTAAGAAAAAGTATTAACAGGTGACGAAAGTAGGCAACAGAGACCACAAATATGACACTCTTGTCTTTATTGGTATATACGTTTGGCTCTGAATGATCAACTACATCACAAATTCCAGTACAAAAGATATCATTTTCAGATAAATCATATAGATAAAGAATTTCAAGCTCCATTGGTCACTCATACATACACGTGGGCAAGCCCCACAGTTTCTGAACATAGGAAGAGAATGCAAGTCATGTGTTAGGTCCACTCTCTTGCATGAAATGTGGGAGAGGGAAATAAAGTTAGGCAACATTTAGCAATCAACAGAACCCCTTCCGTATCCTACCGCAGCCCAACATGGTGCAGCAGCAGCGGGCTGAATGGTTGAGACCAGTGCAAAGAGGCGGCAGGAAGTGCCCAGGTAGGAGGGGGGTCCTTGGCCACATGGGGAGCTTACAGAGAGAATCACAGTAACACACAGATGTAGTGCCCATTAGCCAGCAGGGTTTCCTTGAGGAACATCTATCCATACCCACCCACTCAAAGTCCCCTCTCTCCAAAAGTAAATAGATGGCGTGGGGACCATATGAACTAATCCCCCAACCCAGCAACCTTTCACATAGCTCTGCCCTCACACCAAAGCTCTTCCTCATACTGAGACAAGAGGAGGCACAAAGGCCCTCAGTGACATGAATCCTCAAAGAGAACAAAAGAGGGCACTGAGATGTTAACGCCAAGAACTATGCCGATGAATCAGCCATTAGACTCAAATCTGGCTGAGATCCACTTTACTTAAAAACTCAGGATATAATATGTACGAAGTGGCAGAGCATATACACAACCCAAGAGGGAAAGTGTGATTGATTCAGGACATGAGTGATGATCTTATTCTTCCTGCTACTTGGCCACTCTCTCCCTCCCCAAGGCTCAGGAGTTTGGAAATCAGTGGCATAGCTATATATCACCAGTATCTTACTGAGAAAATGAGTGTTTTCCTCTTTGAAATCCAATGTCCATAAAAATCTAGGTAGAATTCAGTGAAATCAAAAATCTCACATGTAAATAGAGGAATTTTGCCATCAACTAAAACAAAGACTCCTAAGAGGGAAAAAGACAGACTAAATATATACATTCTGACAGCACTTGGGAAAGAAAGGCTAGCCTTCTAAATAAGGCTCAAGCAGCTCCATGTATTGATAATTGTTTCTGTAGATATCAGGAAATGGCACTAATGAAATTAGGAACTAGGAAGAAATGTGATCATTAGCATCATAGTTCCTGAACCCTAATACATATGGAAAAAAGGGGAGGATGGAAAAATTATGTGGGTAAAGATACTGATGTTTATGGAAGTAAAACCAAGATAGAGAAACTGTGAGATCAGTTAGTCCATCTGGCTCAAGTTAATAGAAGGTATTAACTTGAGTATTCTATTACTCTATTAATAGAAGGTAAGAACACGAGTTCTGACCCTGGGTAAAGCAGTTAGTGCCTCTCTATTCCTCAGGAGTAGACTGAAGACCAAATGACTTGGAAAAGTAAACTCTTTGGGTGTTGCAGGGAAGGGGAGTTAAGTATTGAGCACGAAAACATAAATAGATCTGAAAATTAATCATTCCTGTAGGAAAAAAATTCAGGTGCCTGCTTAGTGGTGCCATCTCTGCTTATTTTATAAGCAGACATTTCATGTAATCTCTAGTAAAGGCATTCCCTAAAGTGGAGACTAGCTATTTTGATATAACTGCACACTATAGGGCTTTATCCTGTCCTCTCTATATCAACCACTTTATTGGAAATTTAGGAATATGGCACTCAGTCCAAATTCCATTATTATCTAATGAGGAGTTTAGGTTCCACTTTAATTCACCCAAAAGTTCAATGGCATGGTTAAAAAATGTGTTAATTAACGGTAACAGGATAAAAAAGAATATTGATGTCTACCCATATACAGTAATGAATAAAAATAATATATAGAAACTAGGATTATATTATTGTTTTCTTTCTGGGATTCTCCCCTGCCTTTGGTTCTGAAATCACACATATCTAATCTCTTACATCACAGGAACTTATTCGTTTGAACTCATTTTTAGAATCTCCTAACCTTAATATTAATGTGCAAAATATCAACACTAATATATTATTGGATGTCATACTATTGATAGAGGCCTCCTTGCCAGAACCCCAGTCTAGGTCTAGAGGCCTGAGACATCAGGAGAGGAAGGAAGGCTTTCATGATGAAAGATCCGGGGATCGCTGGACAGCAAACTCCATCAAGTTTAAGCAAAGCTGGGAGTGACCAAAGGGAGACTCCAGCTCATTGGAGGTCCTTGCACAGCCAAGGGATCCTCAGTGGAAGAGAAGGCATCCCTAAATATCAGGAAATGTATGACATGTAACTAGCTTGGCCCTTTAAGATCCAGCATACTCAGCTCTTTGAAAGGAGCTAGCTAGGGTGAAGAACTTGGAGGCAAAAAGTGATCATCTGCTTCAGTTGAGCAATAAACTGCATTTGGAGTTATCTGGAGTGATGACCCTAAATAAGAGCTCTCAGCCTGCCTTGTCAGAACAAGAGAGCCTCTCATTTCCTGAGTCTTTCCAGCGCATAACACAGGCCTCATGTGCTCTGTGATACTTACCATATGAGAGTCTGACGTGGCCAGCTATGGCCAGACCCCCGCTCTTAACCCCTGCACATCCCCAAGGAAATACAAAATACGAAACTGGGAATAATACACCCAATGTGCTTCCTACACACTGTGCGGCACAATCTCCCCAAAGTGCGCCATTACTACAGAAATATTAACAGAGTCCAGTACAAACAAAGGCAAGGACACATATGGTCAGACTTTATATTACAAGAGATTAAAAGGATATCCACAAGACTAGAAAGCCATATAGCCAAATGATATCAGTGGTTAACTCCGACTGGTGGAATTACATGGGACTTTTCATTTCATCTTTGTTTCTTATGTTTTCCAGGTTTTCTACTATAATCTATATTATTTATTCTTATTTTAAAATACGCATTTTAGGGCACTTGAAGGCATTTTGGGTGAGGAAGACAATCCCATCTTACTAGCAAAAATCACTGGGCCTATACCAACTGGGATTGACCAACTCATTGCGGTCTGTTTAGGACTGTCCTGGTTTTAAAAATGAAAGTTTCACATAACAGGAACTGCCTCAGCATTCTCTCACTGACAGGAGGCAAACCCAAACAAAGGGCAGAATGGATTCATCTCCCCCTTGGGCTGCTCTCTCAGTCTCAGGGGGCAGTGGCTCTTGCTTCCAGTTAGGGGCTGAATCCAAGGAGAGAGATTCCTTTATGTGGCAACCAGGTTGAACTAAGAAGTAGCTCTCTCCCCATTTCCTTCCTGGCCGTGGGTTAGAGAAAGTGTTTCGTCTCTTGACATTCAAGAGAAAGAAGAACAATCAAGAAAAACTAAACAAAAACAAACAAAAACCCACTACAACCTCAGGAATCAACCTCAGAGCAGCATCACAGCTCCCCAGGAAGGAGACCTGGCATGACAATTAATGTGAGAAGACGCCCAGCTATGGTGGTTACTCTTACAGGCTGGCAGAATTAGTAAAGACAGAGAAAAGCTGCACTTCCCAGGGAGGAAACCTTCACTTTGTTATAATAGCTGCTGTAAAGGATTGAGCCTCACATCCAAGAAAAACTCCGGTGCTGCCATCTCTGCTTAACCAGAGGGAGCACTCAATTGTTCAAAGCACCTGGGTAGCAGGAGCTTCTTAGCAACATAGGAGGCTACTCTGCATCTGTGTTTGCTCAGCTAGTCCTGGTCCACAATCTACTGGCACATGCAAGAGTGGCCAATCCGAAACCAAAATGGGGGCGTAGCTTGATTGGATTCATCCTGTTGGTACACACACTCCAGTCAGGCTGGGCCTTGGGAAATACCCAGAACAAATACATTAGGATCCTCCATCTGCTGGGATGCTTCTAGAACATCACTGATGGTTTGGTGAAATTGGACTGAAACGTCTGATATGTGCAGGATGCAGAACTCCATCTTGGTTGGCCGATGATAAGGGAGTAAACGCAGTCTTCAGAATATCACTCTGTCTCCCTGACCTAAATCCATAATCTTTATTTTTATTTTTCTTTTCAGACACCAAGCTTAGGACTGGAGTGTTTCCTCTAGGAGGTCTAAGTATACTATAATCGGGTGATATTTCTTTTTTGATAACAAAGAATAATATTACCCAATGGTCAGATGCTAAAACATGATTTTACTTCACTGTGAGTGTGCTTGAAACTGGTTTGCTAACAAATCTTCATCTCGGTGCAGCTTATAATAACATGGCTTACATTTTAAATGCAATTATGCAGCATGTATTCATTTCCTTTCTTTCAAGAAACTCAAGTTGCTTTTTTAAAGCATTATTTGATAGCTTCTTACCATCTCCTTTGGAGTTGAAAAAGGAATATGATATCAGATTGTTGTAGCTAGCAATGGGAGGGGCCGTGGCACTGAGAGGGGGAAGGAATTGTACTGGGACCTGCAGAACAGTAGCAATGTGCCATGAAGGCTCCCACGAGATGAGTCGTCAACCCAGTGTGCCATAAAAGAAGCAATTTTTAAGGATCCTAAAATAACTGCATTATCTGTCCTCATGCTCGTGCTGGGCAGAATGGACTTAGCTTATTTTTAAAGCGCAAGCCATGGCCTTCCAAGTCATACAAACAACTCCCAAAGGAGCCATTATTTGGCCAATTAAACAATTAGAAGAAAATATACTTTTGAAAGACAAAACATTAATAGGCAAAGTACAGAAGAAAGTGCTAAAGCAATTGTTTCTACCCGTTTTTCAGTCCTATCTCTGACCATCAAAGTGGACCATGGTCATTCGATTGCACTGAAGTCTGCAGATAATCTCTGGTAACTCTGAGGGGCCCCGCACTCTTTGATCTAATGAGCTTCTGGGGTCCTGGATGTAATTCAGAATTTTTGCTCATGTGTACTCAAAGTAATGTTGCAAATATGTTCAAAACCTCTGCGGTTCTGTGAAAAATATCACCTCCATCCTTTCCCCTTATTGGTAAGACAGTGACAAAGTGGGCTGTGGCTGTTGAGGGGAGCAGAATGGGTGCCTTGTGTGATAGCTTTAGCTACTGTTAAAATACTCCCTCCCTTTATAATGTCTTCTTTCCTCAGGCCTAGCTGGCCTATGAATCTGTGCTTATTTACATAATTGCCTAGTAAGCATGTGACCACTAGGAAAACACATATGCACACACAAACACACATATACACAAGGATACACACACATTAACTATAATAGCTGGAGAAGTATGGCACACTCTGGAGAAAATTTTTTAAAATCCACTTCATTGGAAATGGAATTAAATTGAAAAAAAAAAAGAAAAGTCAGAATACTTTATATGCCTCTGCCACAGGGAGTTACTAGCCCTAGGCACATGAAGAGGGCATGCTCTGCAAGTACAAACACATCCAGGTACATATTTAGAGACAATTTTAAGTCGATTTAGGCCTCAAGCCTAGGACCCTAGCTAATTTACAAGGCTGCTCTAGGGAAGACAGAATTTTAGGGAGGACATCTATAGTGTTTGCTCTGATGGGAGAAGATAAAACACACTCCCACCCTTCAAGAGAACCCAAGACTGATGATTTGGGGTTTTTGCTGGTTAGTACGTTTTGTTTCTGTTTGTTTGTTTGAGCTCAGAAGGTGTGTTTACATTGTTCCCTGTCAAAAACTTTCTCAGCAGTCAAGGAAAGGAAAGCAACACAGCTGCCCTTGAGCTGAGTTTGTAAATTTTACTGGGAAACCACCCCATGCTGTCAGGTGACTTGGTGTCCAGACATGTCTAAACGAGCTAGTTGAGTTAAAGACCAACTCCAGACTTGATGTTGCTGAGCTCCTCAGCTCCATCTTGCCATCCTGATTGATCGAGGAGATGGGTCTATAGTTAAAGTGGCATAGTACTTTGAGGGGTTAGTCATTAGAGCACACTGCTTTGTCTTGGAAAGGCAACTTCTTGCTTGGCTAGGTTATGGAAGCTAAGGAGTGACGTCAAGATGTTGTCTGGCCAGAATTTGCAGATAACCATAGAACTCTTCTCCTCCATCAGGCATGGATTTAGCCTCCTTTAGTTCCTGCAGTGACACAGGAGCCTCCAAATACCAAATTATTATCAGGCGGTCTTGGGGGAACCTCTGGGCCCTGCAATAAAGTAGACAGACTTGCTATTGGAAAGTGCTCGGGAGGAATTCAGCCCTGTTCAGATTGCTCTACAACCCTGCAAACCATCTCTGGACTTCGTAAATGAAACCCTCATATCACTCCAGATAGTGAAAACATACTTCAAGGGATATAATTGATCACCATCTTTCACTTAAATGATTTTATGCATCATTTTAAGAAGTCGAATTTGATCATGTTTATTGTTTTGTTTTTAAAGCCAAACTATGCAAGTATTGAGCTTGTACCACTCTGGACAAGCCACTTCTGAGCATCATTTGTAAAATAAGGTATTTTTATTCATTGATCCTTCAGGTCTAACTCAGAGTATCACAACCAGGTGGTGGACTGTGAGCCAAACCTGACTCACACTGATATATTTTTATTTATCTCACCCGGTGTCTTAAATCTTGGGAAATCCACATAAAATAATAAACGCCTGTTTTCTCTGGAAAAATTAGAGTATCTGGAAATACCAGGCCCGGCCCATACTCCAGCATGGCCCTCACTACCCCATATCATTTTTCTTTCAGCCTGTTTCTTGCATTGACATGCCTGATCCTTGTTGGTAATTGGGGTTTTGGACCCGTGCTCTAACCTATCCTATTGTAATGTCTATCACATTGCATTATGATTATATGATGATCTAACTATCGGCCTTGCCAGTGAGACTCCTGGAGAGCAGGGAACAAGCCATCATTTTCAAGAGATCTCTAGTTCCTAGCATTAAAAGAGTGTTATAAATAAATATTTAATGAATCGTCTTTATTATATAAGTTAGATTCTTAAAATTCAGTGAAATGAGTAAGATCATACATGTAGATCATACATATATTAGATTCTTATAATTCAGTGATCTTTGTAAGACCACACATGTATTCTAAAGTCAACATCTTTGAATAGCATGCAGTTTTAGGAAAGAGAAGTAAATAGGCCAGTTTTTGGCTCAAGTCTCTGATGGATCCATAAGAACAGTGATATTGTACTGTCCATATGATATTATGCTTTAAGCACATTGAAAGTGTTCTAAACTGTCTCTGAGATCTTCTCAAATGTTTTTTTCATTGCAACTTCTTGAAAGAGCCCTTCTTTAGAGGTTCTTTAAAAGCTCACTTGTAAAAAATATTCAATGGGGCTCATGCCTGCAATCCCTCCCTTGGGAGGCCAAGGTGTGAAGGATCACTTGAGTCCAGGAGTTCAAGACCAGCCTGGGCAACATAATGAGAACCATATCTCTACAAAAAATAAAAATAAATAAAAATAAAAAATTAGCCAGACATGACGGTGTGTACCTAGAGCCCTAGCTACTCAGGAGGCTACGTCAAGAGGTTTACTTGAGCCCAGGAGTTCAAGGTAGTGAGCTATGATTGTGCCATTGCACTCCAGCCTGGGTGACAGAGTTTTTATATATATATATATGTGTGTGTGTATATATATATACACATATATATGTATATGTATACACATATATACATACACACATATATATACATATATGTATATATGTATATACAATTTATATATATATATGTGTGTGTATATATATATACACATATATATGTATATGTATACACATATATACATACACACATGTATATACATACATATATATGTATATATATGTATATATATGTGTGTATGTATATACATACACACATATATGTATATGTACATGTATATGCACACATATAGGTATATGTACCTATATGTGTGTGTATATATAGAGTACATGCATGTGTGTGCATATATATATATGTGTGTGTATATATATACATATATAGTCAATGGGAATTATCCAATTGAAATCTAAGTTCTCAACATTTCATGGGCCTACAGCAACAGATTCATCTACATGTCAGGTCTATACATTTTGAAATATTTTAATTTCTGCATGACTACAATTAGAATGTTCAAAGAAAAGATTTTTTGTCCAAAGTCTATTTCTGCTAAAATTGTTATCTAAATCTGTTTAAATTGGCTAATATATTGTTAAAAACATGTCTAATAAATAAACAACTATGTAGGCAAGTTTGATAGGAATAAGACCAATGAAAACGATTATGAATCATCTTTCTTGTTACATATCTGCTAGTGATTCATATTTCAGTAATATAAAGCTACATCTGGTCAACATGTGGCCGACATCAAAGGTACACCACGTCCTGTGCTATGAAGGAATGATTCAACAGATAAAGATCCTGCTCTCCAAGAGCTTACAATCTAACCTAAAAGAGACTGCAGAAACACGTGAGAGTGCTCATACTCACTACTTAACAAAAGGCCACAGATACACTGAAGATAAAGGAAAAAAAAAATTATGAGATAAAAAATGACATTTAAAAAGGGTGAAGGGAAGGAAAGAAGTAAATCGCTTCTTCATTTGCATTTATTTGAAAAAGGATTCATGGAAGATTTGTGATTTTAAGTGTTCTTAAAATCATGAAAGAGTATATGTGGCTTGTTGCCTGGAAAAATGAAAATCTCTTTTGGTATATGGTGTGGAATGACTGAGGACACTAAGCTGGGACATTGCGGTTGGGTGCAGGGCCTAGCAAGACTTTATACAGAAGGAATGACCAAATGGAGGTTGGCCATTTGGGTAGAGGCCAGAAACTGACAGGAGGCACAGAATGACTGAGCCACACAATCAAGACTAATCCAAAAGGAACCCAAACCTTTGCAAAAAATCTCCACAGACTCCAGATTAAGGAAATAACCTTTGAAAGCTTTCTTTCTGGATTTCTAAGGGAAGAAAGCACTTCCAGCCATGTAGCCCACTTTTGTCTAGAGGATCTCATTTGTTATTTTGTTTGTTTGCTCTCTTGCTCGTTTGTTTGATTTCTCTTACTGGACTTGTTGGGCTGATCGGGTCTACTTCATTATGCAGCTTTATCTTTCCTCCCTCCACAAAGGAAAGCAACTTTTTGAGGGTATGTTGATTTTATCAGCCTCAATTATACTACAGCCTCAGGCTAATTGAAATGCATCACAGGCCTGGTTCGGGTGGTGACTGAGGTGTCAATGTCAAAGTACTCTATTCCTAGGGAGAACAATCAAAATGATGACAGATGCTCCCATCACAGTATCCTGCTTAGTCTTACTCCTTATTTGACAGATCTGTGTACAGGGCATTCCAAGGATCTTTGCAGGAGGCTCACCCCATCAAAGAAGGCACATTTTAAGCAATGCCTCTACTCACCTTGTTCACACCACAATGACAGTATTAAGATTAATAATACCTTAATTTCAACTAATACCTTTTATTTCAAGGAGCTCAATATTCTTCACACATTATTCTATTTATCTTGTCATGTTACAGAGTCAACCAAAATCTCTGGTGGATTCCAGTCTCACACATTAAAAGCTCATAATACTGTTCTTCCTAATATTTAAACTCATATCCAACCTTAAACATGCCTTGTGATAAATTTGAGTGAATAGGATGAAGTTACAGATATTTCCTTATATATGCACAGATCTGATACTCATTGCTAAGGCCCTTCATCCCATGAAAGCTCTCGACAGAGAGTCAGCCCCCAAAGCCTAATCTTGCAGTAATCCTCTACCTTACCTCAATGACAAGGTAGGAGAATGGTATTTAAGACAGATAGGAACATGCATGATACCCACTCGTTAGTGGTAGGGAATCTCTGGGATCTGGGCCACCTGACATCATAGCCCTCACGGCCCCTTATTCACATATGAAGGAAGGCCTGGAATCAATGCCATAAGCCTGTTTGTCCACTGTGGGTTTATTTTTTGTTGTCTTTAAGGCTGTGCTACACATTTAATATTGGAGTAGTGGTGCAGAAGATAGCACAAAAGGCCCTTAGAAAAATCTCAATCTTGCTAACAGAGATTAACGGGTTAATTTGGTTTTGAAAAATGAAAGTCAGTGTACTTAATATGCAAATCATCTGCTGCCATGTCTCTTTGCTATTGTGGCAACACAACAAGGCCTCATGCTGGGAACTCGGACTGAGCCAAGAATACAGGACTCCCCAAACTGATACCACCTGTGGGCAACACAGTGCCTTCCCAACTACCTAGAGTGCATATTTCAATTACTTTCAATAGGCTAAATTTAAATTACATTCATTGCCTGTCATCTATAACTAATGTATGTGCATTCAAATGACACTTCTGGTTTCTGTCTCTCTCTTTTTCAAGATAAGCATGCCTTGATTCCAACTTGACATTGACAAATGGTTTTGGAAAATAGATCCCAAGAGAAGTCAGTATCTGCCCACAGTTCCCTTCTCAGCAGGAGACACACCCGGAGAATTCTATAAGCAACAAACTAAAGGATCTATTCCTGGGCCAAAAACTGCAAGAATCCTCAGACATTTCACTGCACCCTGCCCCCCGCCAGTCATCCCTATCAGGGGCTCTGATAAACACTCTGGTTGATACAGCTATGCAGCAAATGGGACAATAAGTATAAACAGCTGTACTTACATGTGTCTGGCTTGAGCTGACTGTTGGTGATGCCAAAGTACTGGGGATTTTCAATGACAGGGATCTTGGTCATTCCAATAATGACAGCATCTGGGCCACCTTCTGAAGAAGATGGAGTGTTACTCCCATTGGAGATGTGATGGAGTGGGCTGGCAGAGTCATCATCATTGCTGATAACAGAAGCTGGGCCTGGAGATGGAAAAACATATATATTCTCCTGTAATCAATGGCTTTATTGAGCTGTAATTCACATACATAAAATTTACCCATTTAAAGTATACAATTCAGTGGGTTTTAGTATATTCACAGAGTTGTACAATAATCACTATAATCTAATTGTAGGACATTTTCATCACCCAGTTAGCACTCACTCCCCATTCTCTCCACTTTCAGCCGTAGACATTCACAGATTTACACTCTATCTCTCTGGCATTTCATATGAATGGAACCATATAACATGTGATCTTTTGTAACTGGCTTCCTTCACTTAACATCATGTTTTTAAGATTCATCCACACTGTAGTATGTATTAGTACTTCCTTTCTTTGTATTGCCTAATAATACTCCATTGTGTGGATATGTTGCATGTTATTTATCCATTCATCTGCTGGTGGACATTTGGGTTGTTCTGGCTTTTTGGCTATTATGAATAATGCTACTATGAACATTCATATACGAATTTTTATGTGGACACGTGTTTTAATTTCTCTTGGGTGGAATTACTGGGTCATATGGTAGCTCTATATTTAACATTTTGAGGAACTGCCAAACTGTTTTCCAAAGTGGCTGCACCATTTTATATTCCCACCAGCAGTGTATGAGAGCTCCAATTTCTTCACTTCCTTCTCCTGTAAGATAATATGTAGCTTTCCTCTCTGTTCTATGATTGTCTCTAGAACACTCTGTCATTGAAACTCTCAACATGAATCTGGGATTCCTATTTCACAGAGCATTGAAAGTTGTTCTGGGAATTTCAGGATCTGGGTTTCATTTCTCTACCCTTTGGACAACTCACTTACTTTCTTTGGACCTCTACATCCACTTATATGCCAAATAATATTTGCTTATTTTATGAGACTAGAATGAGATTAGAAACAGGAAAACGTATTATAAATTTAAATATGCTTCATGAGTATGTATTACCACTAGGTATTACTAAAGGAACTTTAACTGGTAGACCAGATATACTTTTGACTGTCCTATGACTACATTCCTCTTTCTTCATATTCTGTGAGTATCTGCACCACTTTTGTCTACAAAATACTTTTATAACAATAATGGATCAATCACATGGCAAAGTTACCTGCTTTGTCTTTAGCTGTAATGCTATTTATAGAGTCATTACTTGGTGTCTTTATACTAAATTAATAATCATAGCATTTTTTGTACAAGACAAATTTTCGAGCCCAAAGTCTCAGAATGTATATGCTCACACATACAGTCTACTGTATCTTGTCTAAACAATTTACCCATTAGCCACTAAACTCATACTCTTTGCGACCAAAATTAGATGCACAAAGATAAAGGTCTACATGAAAGCTTCAAACCAAGGAAGACGGCAGTGGCTCATGACAGGCACTGTCTACATGGGAGGTGGACAAGATATGTATTACACAGGCAGGGTCCCATGGAAGCAGACCACTGACCCGACTACTGGCATAAGGCTAGAGAAAGAATAAAGAGAAAAGACAATAGGGAGTGAAAAGGCAGAATCAAATGCCCAGCCAAGGCAAATGCCATGCCAGGGAAATGTCTGAATTGCTACTTCCTACCCAAGGAAATGTGCTTTCTTCCAACCCCCTCTACTAAATGCATGTTTCAGCACTTCCATCCCTTACCTTTTCCCTCACACTTAACTATTTTAGTGAGAAGCACAGCAATTCTGAAAACAAAAGTTGTTTTGTCATCCAGTCTTGATCCCCTGTGAAATATAATAATATCTCATCCCCCAACCTCCAAGATCCATCTTTCCCCCTCATATGGAGATTATCACAGTTTGTAGTGATAACACTTGGACATTCCCCAGCTAAGCAGTGTCTTAAACAAACTATGCAGGAGACAGCCAACTGTTATTATAGGTAATTTTTGAAGCATTCTCTCAAGGGGATGTGCATTTAAGCTGCCTTTAATGATGCACTCCGGCTCAATTCTGCAAACAAGTCCTCACACAGCCAATTTAGAAGCCACAGAACACTCAAAAGCAAAGGCAAACCCATCAGTTGTGTTCGTCTTGTGCCTAGCTCACCTGCATTAGGATACAGCAGAAATCCTGCCAAGAATAACTACAAAGACAAGTTCTTTCCAATACTCCTAATCATCCCTGTTCTGCTACTTGCTCCCTGACAGGCCTAGATCATCCAGCTTCTGGCCAGCAATTAAAAATGAAGATGTGTTGGCCGGGCATGGTGGCTCACATCTGTAATCCCAGCACTTTGGGAGGCCGAGGCAGGCAGATCATGAGGTTAGGAGTTCGAGACCAGCCTGGCCACCATGGTGAAACCCCGTCTCAACTAGAAGTCCAAAAATTAGCCAGGCGTGGTGGCGCACACCTGTAATCCCAACTACTCGGGGGCTGAAACAGGAGAATCACTTGAACCTGGGAGGCGGAGGTTGTGGTGAGCTGAGATCGCACCACTGCACTCCAGCCTGGGTGACAGAGTGAGACTCAGTTTCAAAAAAAAAAAAAAAAAAAAGATGTGTTATGCTAAGGTTTCCACATCTTGTCAATAAAATCTTCTCACCACTGACTCCCTTCCTCGGTTCCCGGCATGGCTGTTCCCTCCTGCGAGATTACCAAAACATGCTACTGCCTGCACTCCCTGAAGGACTGCAGTCAAGGCTGCACGTTTCTCAGTAGATTCCAGGCACCGCCTTTACCCCCAGAAATGCAGGAGTTTCTTTTTCTTAAAATTTCTTTTTTTTTAATTTCAATAGTTGTTTGGGGAACAGGTGATGTTTGATTACATGAATAAGTTCTTTAGCGGTTTCTGAGATTTTGGTGCACCCAAGAAGCAAACACGGTACCCAATGTGTAGCCTTTTTTTTGTTTTTTTTTTTTTGAGACGGAGTCTTGCTCTACCACCCAGGCTGGAGTGCAGTGGCGCGATCTCGGCTCACTGCAAGCTCCGCCTCCCGGGTTCACGCCATTCTCCTGCCTCAGCCTCTCCGAGTAGCTGGGACTACAGGCGCCCGCCACCACGCCCGGCTAATTTTTTTGGTATTTTTAGTAGAGACGGGGTTTCACCGTGGTCTCGATCTCCTGACCTCGTGATCCGCCCGCCTCGGCCTCCCAAAGTGCTGGGATTACAAGCGTGAGCCACCGCGCCCGGCCATGTGTAGCCTTTTATCCCTTACCGCCCTCCCGCCCTTTCCCCACAGTCCCGGAAGTCCATGGTATCACTCTTATGCCTTTGTACAGGAGTTTCATTTTAAAACACTTCACGTGCTGTCAGAAATCCTGCAATATTTCCTTCTGGAGCCCCTGCAACGATTAGAAATGCATTGACCCCAGTTGCTTTCTTCTCTGACTCTCCTCTGGCCCAGGATGCTCTGAAGTTCATGAACATCAGAGCAGCATTCAATCATTTTTGAGGCTGATACCTAGAAGACAACTTGAGATTCCCAAATTCAGACTTTGAATCTTCTGCCAAGTACACAGCGAAGCCCTCACTTAAAGAGTCCAACCAAGTGATTTGTTCTCTGCTTCTCCTTCCTCACTAAGGGATACCCTTTCCTTTCCTAAACCTCTCCAATTAAACCCCCCAACTCCAATGTAACAGATTGCAAGAGAATGAGCTCTTGTTCGGGGAGTGAGGGGAGGATTAAGCGTGGAAGCAGTAAAAAGCACCACAGGTAATTTTTCAGAAGTCTTTTCACTTTGCCAGAAAAATTACTGTTGACAAATGTGAGTAACACATAAACCTCAACAATTCATCAAGGGGGATATTAATTCAAGTGCTGTTTTCTTCATTACTGATGTTCCAAAACCTAGAAGATTGATATGGCTGGCAAGGTTGCAGGGTTTAAGCCCATTTTTCTGTGAACATTTTGATATAATGGAATGCAAAGCACAGCAAAGTTGGGAAGGCAGAAGAAGCTCTCAGCGGGACAATGACTGTTTACATAATTTGACAGCAGCCTGTCTGGGCATATCACAGGATGTGTCTTTGTATGTCTATGCATGTGTTTGAGCAGGCACCATGAAAAAGACAGAAGAATAAAGGGGCACATTACCATGTGTTAAACGAAATTCATATGAGGACTTGAAAAAATGTATTATAATATTCATATAAAGTTTTAAATGGCGAGGTATGTGCACACTTGGCTGATTTAGGGTAAATAGTTCTAATTACTCAGCTGACAAGCATGAGTTAAGTCTGGAAACATTTTTAGCCCATTTTTATTTTAATATGTCTGCTTGGTCACATATCCTGTACTATGACTTTACAGACATTTCTAAGCCTAATGTAGACTTCATTTCCTGTGATAAGAATCATGAAGGTCATCTGGGGGAGTTTTCTTCTCTCAATACCAACAGTGCCTTCAAGGTGAGGGGAAGGGTTAGTACTCTTGAGCAGCTGTACTAAGCAAGCCTTTTTATATTCTGGATTCTGGTGCTTTGACATCTGGGGCCCTGCTGATCCTGGAGGGACGGCCCCTCCCATCCCTGATGAGTCAGTTCTTACAGATGGTAAATACCCTGCCTGGGAGCATGCCTTTCAAATGCAAACCAACCAATCCAGAGACAATACCCTCAACCACCTTCCAGATGTGAGGCTCACACTCTAGGCCACTATCCACCTGCCCTCCCCACCCCAGGGCCAGGTACTTGACAACTCTAGATAGCCTGCTGAAATTACTCAGGCTAGCCAATCCTAAACCTGTTTACCCTCCCTCCCCAGTTCCTTACCTGGAAACACACTAAAAGCTCCTGTCCAAGTTCTCCCTTCCCTCCTCTGCCTCTTAACGAATCCCAGCACTTCCCCACGTGGCTCTGCATTGCGTGGTGTGCCCCTTTCTTTTGGGAACCATGAGTAACACACTATCTTCTCAATGGCAATCATCTCCTAAACTGTTGGTCTCACCAAACTTGAAAAATAATGAAACCTATGTTTTATAAGAGCAGCACCTCTGCTGGACTGCAGCCGGAAGAATAATTCTGAAGAACTCTCTGCTGTGGCCTAAAACAGTAAAACCACATTTTTGCAGCTTTCCAGGAACAAGCACCCTTCTGCAGTGCAAACTGGCTTAAAAAAATATTTAAGTGGTTGCAATGACTTGCTATTTAGCAAAAGCAAGACCCTGTCTTACAGGACTGTTATGGGAGAGTTTATTACCACCTTCCCCCAAAACACACGAGATACACCTATGCACACATACACATCAAACACGTAAAACAGAACACCTTTAAGACTGCCCAGGCAGGATCATCCCTCTGATATCTTGGCAAAGTGATTATGATCAGCTGTGTCTGAAATTTGCCGCTAGGGAGCTGCCTAGAAGTCCTGACTACTTGAGCTTGATGCTCTAACTTTGCCAGGTCTCCACTTCCCCTTTGCTGGTTAAGAACTTTAACCTTGGAATCCATGGAGCTAGCAAGAGTCAAGGTGACTTTTCCCCCTCCAGGCCCCATCTGGCCGGGCTGCCTCAGCCGGCTGGTCATTTTTGGATCACTGGACAGACAGGGATAGAGACTGCCCAACAAGACAAGGTCTGATGTCAGGTTGGAAAGTGACAGGAAACAGCTCCTTGTATGGCCAGGATGAACAAGCATAGGGTGGATGGTTTGGAATTGAGCGGCCTCCTGACATTGGTACATTTCCCCTACTTTGCCATTTTACCTATGGCCAACCTTGCTACCAAAAGAAATACTAACCAACAGATGCCCAAGATGGTCGGATCTTGGAAACCCACGTGAAAGATGAAAGAATGCCGTCTTTTCATGCCTTCTAAGCAATTCCTGTTCATTGTCTCTGTACCCATAGAAAATTCTGAACAAATTAGAGGTCCCAAGAGATCACACCTGATTTCAATTCTAAGGAGGAGCTACATCATCTGCATTCACTTGGTAAGCGACAAACTGCTTTTCAATTGTCAGCACATAGTCTGAATGCAGGGAATAGAATGCAATCAAGCACAAATCACAGTGTCTGGACGTTAGAATCTGTTTTGAAAGAGGAATGGTCATAAATGGAAACTGATTTACCAATTCAGAACTCTATTACATCTTGGCCAATGGAAGAAAGTTAAGACCTAAACTTGTCCAGCTTGACTATTCAGTCAGCTATTCCCTGTACATGTAGCTGAAATGTAGTTGCATTTATTTCCTCAACCTTCTTAAAAATGCATCACAAACTAGAACTGGAACGACAGTTAACACTTCCCCCACAGGATAAAAACGAGTCAAATCTAAAAATGTAAAACCATGTACTAAACTCAATTAACAACAGTAATGCCTTTTCTGGAAAAATTCTAGACCTACTTCTTCAACAAATCAAAAACCAGGAACACAGAAAATGAATCAAAGACCATGGAATGTAAAGAGGGTCTAAGCATTTTCATCCAAATAAAAACATAGACTCATTACTTATCCAAAGAAGGAGTGAGTTAACTACTTACCAACACCTTGTCTTGATTTTACTTTCCCAAATCCAAACCATGAGAAATCTGAAAACCACAACAAAACATAAAATAAACTTCGAAAGAGAAGTAGAAACCAGAGGTGGTCAACACTGTCCTTGGTCAAATAATGCAACAAACTCCCCCCGACAAAATAAATAAATAAATAAACCACTTGGGATGAAAGCTTCCTATCAAACACCTGTAAACTAACCCTTGGATTTTTGTGTAGAGATTTATTTCCTATTCAGAGAACACGGAGGCTCCAATCAGATAAGAGAGAGCAGCCTGTCTATGAGAAAAATAGCCACAACCCAAGGTTAAGGGCTCTGAGCTGTTTTCTTTCTTTCTCACTTTCTTTTTTCCCCTTAGTGGAGAGATCATTGCCTTGTATTGAATCATCTGACAGGGAAGCTGCAGGGGTGAAGACACACACAATGCATTTGACAAATGCACTACGGTTCTGAACCGCAGCAATGTGGGAAAATAATAAGAGAAAACAGATCTTTTTTGAAGCTGAGACAGACAGTAAAAAAAAGCAACACAAAATCCCGTGGGAGAGCAGACACTTGGGCTAGATAGAGATTCAGGAGGGAGGAAAAAAAAGATCTTAATTCTACATGGATTCTCGCTCCTGACTTGCTGTGTGACACTGGGCTGTGTACAGCTGTTCTGTGCCTCTTAGAACACAAGGTCCAGTAGGCACGTGTAAGAAAAGACCTGCCAAACGTCCGGAGAGCCTCCCGTGAATAAAGCCACAGTGAAATGTCTGCTTGCTTCCTGAGCCCAGCTCTTTCCTTCTAGGTAATTTCCGCTGGATTCGAAGTGAATTCTGCACAGTGGGGAAATCCCTGAATATGAGAAGGATAAAGGGAATGGACCCCAAATCAGCAACTGTGTTTCCCTCCTCTGTCCTAATTTTTACAGACATTTTGGATAATTAGCTAGCTAAACTGAAGAGGAATCAATTTAAGTGAACAATGTACAGAAAAGCTCTTTGCACACTCAAGATGACTTAGGAGGTTGTTGTCATGATGATTGTTCAAGGGTAAAGGTAGGCTTTCCCTCCCTCGTATCCTACAACTTCAGCCCCCCAACTTCTAAGCCGAATTTTACTTCTGATCTATATTTTCCCCTGAATGCTTCCTTCTACGTTTTAGAAGACTAGATGAAGGCCTGGCCTTGAGCCAAAGCCAAATAAAGATTCCTTTGCACAGAGGACCGTGAACTTCAGTCATTGGAGCTGTTAGTCTAGGGAGGCAGAGTCCTGCCTGTAGATTTCTTAGTTACAACTAACCCCATTTAAAACAAAGTGTATTTTCCCACTGGTCATCTTTTGTTTTCTTATATTTGTTTGATTTAAACACTTTTAATTAAACCATAGATTGAATTTTTTAAGCCTATTTTTTTCACTTAAGTAGTTTTTCAATGTTACATTCCCATTTTAGAGAGAACCCACCGAAGGACAATGCCATCATGGTCCCTCACTGATTGCACATTTCAGATTATTTTTGATCATTAACTATAATAAACACAACTGCAATGAACATCTTTACACATCTTAAGTGCTCCCCTCCTCTTGCTAAAAATAATTCCCTTAGATAAATTCTAGAAATTGAATTACTCATTCAAAAGGAATGAACATTGTGAAGGTTCTCAATACAGGTTATCAACTTGCTACAACACTATGCCAGGTCTCACTTTCACCAGCAGTATTTGAGAGGGTAGAAGTGTGTTTTTGAGCTCTACCCAATGGGAAAACTAAAGACGCACAATTTCCCCTTACAGGAATTGCTGAGCTCCCCACCACTGGTGTGGCTCCACCTAACTGGGAAGAGACCTCACAAATATTCCCCTCCCATCGTGTGCCCCATGAAACCATTCACGCCCCACCTCTCCCAAGCTGGAGTTTTGCACAGGTACAGTGAGAACTGCAGATACACAGAAAATAAGAATTCCTCTCACTCGTGAAGTCATTACAGTTCACTGAGTGCCTCTACCTACTCACTGGGCACTTCTTCCTTGGTCCTCAGCCAATCTTTGTTTACATGAGAAATTATCCTATGCTTATTGGCAAGGAACTGCGATCCAGGGAAGCTGATACACTTAGCAAATCTCTCAGCTCGTGATGACTGAGCCAGGATTAATATCTTCTGATGTCAAATCATAGTGGGTTTTTTTTTCATTCTTTTTTAGTTGCATTTCCCATGCTCCAAAATCACCAAAATTAACCGAATTTTATAACAGTATAATTAGGATTCAATTTTAAATATAGAAAAACACTAAGTAGTTATTCATTCTCATTTATTTATTTATCAGGCAGAACAGAGTCTTCAAAGAGAAACGAGCTGCAAAGCGGCCCTTGAGAAGCTCTCAGTGGAGGATGAGCCATCCAAGAAGTCAGTCCAGGGTGTGTGAGCTCAGAAAAGAAGCCTCTATTCCAATGGAGGGTTGGGAGGGGGCTTGAGAGAGAGGGCTCAGAGGATTTCTAGAAAATAGATTAGAATTAGCCAAGAATGGGAAAGAGCAGAGGAAGGAACGCTGACTGCACTCAGAATACAGTTCTGGCTAAGGTGAAAAGCGCTGAATGTGTCCAGAGGCTGATGCAGTTGGAAGGGGGGTTGGGGGAGGGAACTGAGAAGTACAAGTAAGGGCCAAGTCAAGAGTTTGGATATCGTAGTGAAAATTGCACAGTTAAGCAAAAAAAAAAAAAAAAAAAAAAAGACACTCAGGCCAGGAAGTAACATTGTCAAGATTAATTTTAGGAAAATCATTTTGGCTGCAGGGTGAAATCAGGATTATGGGAGGAAAAAAATGAAGGCAAGAGATTGGTTAAGGAGGTTTTTAGAGAAATCAAGGCATGAGAGAATTGTGGCCTGAACTGCGTATTAGGGAAGGGGAAGGTGAAAGAAAGGAGATGACCGCAGGCATATTTAGGGACAGTAGCAGAACTCGGTGATTGATTGCAAATTGAGGGGAGTGTGGAGAGAAAACAATGAAGGTTTCAGATTTGGACAACTAAGTATGTGGTTATGCTGCCCATAGATTCCCTAAGGAACTTAGAAGGAAAACAGATTTAGGAGTCAAACTGAGAACATGGGTTTTAGCCACAAATGTCAAACAAGGTGCCTATGTGAAGAAAATGGAAGGCAACACCCTCAGTTGGCAGGATGGTCTGAAGCTCAAGACACAGGCTTCACATCAAAATTCTAGAGCCCCATAGATCAATCTCAGAATGGAAACTGGACTCTCTACCTGGGATTCGTTTCTCATTTTGGCCTATACAATGCCCTGTCTTACAGGCACAAATGAAGGGGCACCCAGCTGAGGCCAACTTTTGACAAAATTATTCTTAAATTGATGAACTATGTCTAAGTTCTGTTTAAAATTAACTCAGTCATTATGTAGGAGAGAATACAATCTTCTTGATCATACTGCATACTTCCTCAAACATTTAACAGACCAGATATAGAAAGGTCAGGTTGGCACCTCTTCCCTAGAAGCTGTTATTCATTCAACAGCTCTTTCTTGATGGATTTAAGCAGTCGTCTTAAAACTTTAACACTAAATTTCACAAGCAAAATTTTCCCACAAGGCCAAAAAGAAACAATTTCTCAATTTCCTGTGATGTTTCATCCATGGGGAGTAGAGTCCTGCCAAACCTTCTTTTATTTTCTGTTTAATAAGAGACACTTTATTCACTGCAAAATAAAGGGCTCCTTCAAAAGTAAATGTAGCTGTACTGAGCTTAAAGAATCCCCTCCTTTTGGAATGTAGACCAAGAAAGACTCTAAATTATGAAATTAACCAATTAAATCCATCTCATGTTGAAGAAAGCTCAACATTTTCCCTGACCGGAGAGAAGGAATGTAGGAAAAAATAGCATGTAAACACATTAACAACTCTAAGATGGGATTCAAATTAAATAAAATAAATGGCAAAAAAAAAACTGCTTTTTAAATTTCTCTTAAAGGAAAGAGCTAAAACACAGGGGGTTGAAAAGGAATATTTATGATGTAAATGAGAGAATCAGAGGAAGGAGCTGGGAACAGGCAACGTGGAAGAAACCTGACCTTCCCTGTAAGTACTGAATTGCGCAAACATTAAACATGAGGCTTAGAAAGGTTCTGATCTCAAGAGAGAACAGTTTCTGGATATTTTTAAGTTTCAGAAAAATCATTTTAGTATGTTAAGAGAAAATCAGCTTGCCTCTCTTTGAACGCCGAAGAAATTAAAATTTGCCATGTTCTCAAATGTAATTTCTTTATGTTTTAAGGTAAGACTCGCCACCCTCCACCCCGAAGAAAAATGACTTTATCATTGTCATGGAATACGGAATCAAATGGTAAAATATGATTTACTAATAAAAATGGACTTCACCTCCAACTTCTTAGAACCACACCCACTCCCTAAAGGACATTTGAAAGCGGAGTCTCCGGGCTGGCTTGCTTCAGGGAGAGGATGGACCAGAGTTGAGTCCAGAGTAGACAGGCCAAGTGCTTGCCTGAGTAGCCAATGAACTGTCACATCTGAGATCTAGAATGACTGCTCATTGGAGTGAGAAAAAATGAATGCAAAAGTTCGCCTTGTTGACAGTATCATCATCTCCCTTTTCTACTGGCACATAATCGGGGTGAGTAATAGTTTGCTTCAAATTAATTCCAGTCCCTCTGGGCACAGAACAGTGTAGTTTGGGGCCAAGTTTCCACTTCAATTTGATCTTAATCTTTTACTTAAGGACATACCCTTAATAAAAGAAAGCCCCATCTCCACAGTCTAGGAAGAGGGCTTGCTTTGAGTTAAACTGGTTCTGGAAATCATGACACAAAGGGTATTGTATCCTCCTGACCAACCTTCACTTGGCTCCATCCCTTGTCCTTCGTCAAACTTACAATGTGAGGTATTTCCACTGGTCTCTAAAAATGTAACATTGAGCAACTCCCATGTAACAAATATAAAGAAAAATGTGTGTATTTGGCTGAACCTCCTAACTGTTCTCTGAAATTCGTATTTCCCTTTTCCCCCACTCCGCTGGGCTAACAGCTACACCATATTTCCCAGCTTCCCTTGTGGTTAGTTGTGGCCAGATGGCTAAATTCTAGTCAATGAAGGGGGAGCAGAGCAATGGGTCCCACTTCCAGGCCTTGCCTATTAAGACTTCCTCTGTGTACTCCCTTCCACCTAGCCAGAATTAAGATAACACCTAGGGCAAGCTTGGAAGTTATGGCTTGAAGATAGCACAGGGCCATTTCAAGGAACAACGAATTCTCCTGGTATTGTTATGTGCGCGTAGACAGAGTAGAACGCATCTCAGAGTCTTTCTACCAGAGGGCCAATGATGCTGAGCTATCTTTCCTTCAATTCTCATCCATAAACAAAAATATGTGTTCGAACCGTGATCCACTTTGGCACTTACTTACCATTACAGAGAGCCTACCCCTACTAACATATGTAGACAAAAAAAAAAAAAAAATACACATGCTTGAGGTTTTATTAACTGAATCCATGACTTCCCAACCTGTCAGCACAAATTTAAAATTGTGTGTTGGTACACATTTGCATTTTCCTGGAGAGGAGATCCACAGATTTCATAAGATTTTCAAAGAGTTTTCACCTCCAAATGCTAAGAACCACTTCAATACATATAAATACCCACAGAGACAAAGACATAAATGTGTATGTCCTCTGTGTTTGTATTCTATTTACTTCTGTTCTTTATCAACAGTTGAGTCTGGAAACTAAAAAGCATCCATCATCTCTCACCTAGATTTCTTCAGTAGCCTTCTAACTTAGCTCACTGCTTCATTCTTGCCCCTTCTGATCTGTTTCCCATGAGCTGCCAGAGTAATCATTTTCAAGTATAAATCAGATTATTGCATTCTCCTGCTTAAGATCCTCCAAAGGTTTCTCGTTGCATTTAGTATAAACTTCTGAGCCTTACTACAGAGTCTCTCATGACAGGGCCAACCTACTCAGTCTTCCCCCTCCCTGCTTCATTCCCCATCAAACAGCCCAGTGTTCTCTTTCCTATTCCTGCTCACTTTGCATTTTTTCATGCCTCTTCCCAGACTCTTCTTCTCAGGCTCTTTTTTTTTTTTGAGATGGAGTCTCGCTCTGTTGCCCAGGCTGGAGTGCAGTGGTGCAATCTCAGCCCACTGTAATTTCCGCCTCCTGGATTTAAGCAATTCTCCTGCCTCAGCCTCTAGAGTAGCTGGGATTACAGGTGCACGCCACCATGCCCGGCTAATTTTTGTATTTTTAGTAGAGATGGGGTTTCACCATGTTGGCCAGGCTGGTCTTGAACTCCTGACCTCAAGTGATCCACCAGCCTCAGCGTCTTAAAGTGCTGGGATTATAGGTGTGAGCCACTACGCCCGGCCCGCAGGCTCTTTTTTTATAACTACTTCTTGTTTTTCAGGTTTCAGGTCAAATATCACACTATCAGAGGGACCCCAACTTCACACTTCAATCAGAATTTCTCTGAACCCCTTTCCACTCTCTATCATCTCATCCTTCTCAGTAGGTACCCATATGTGACCTTTTTTATTGATTTATTGTTTATTATCTGCATCCTTTTCTAAAATTTGAGCTTCAAGAAGCCAGTGACTGTCTTAGACCAGCTCCCCTAGAAACAGACCCTGACTAAGGATTCAAGCAAAAGTAGTTTACTAAGAAGAGGTCCCAGGAAGCACAAAAGGAGTAGTCAAGAAGTGAAACAAAAAGAGGTAGGAAGCCTGTAATGGGTACATTATCCAGTGGGTTACACTGTAGACAACTGGAGTTCAAATGCCTGGGGAACTTGGAGTGACGGAGTAGAATGAACCTTAGAGTTATCCCATCCCAAAGGTGAGGAAACTGGGTCATTTACCCTCCAACTCCCACCTGTCATTGACTGAAGGCTTCCAGCTAAGAGAAGGTCCTTTTTTTGTTTGTTTCTTTTTTTTTTTCTTTTTTCTTTTTTTGAGATGGAGTCTCGCTCTGTTGCCCAGGCTGGAGTGCAGAGGTGCGATCTCGGCTCGCTGCAACCTCTGCCTCCAGCGATTCTCCTGCCTCAGCCTCCCCAGTAGCTAGGACTACAGGCGTGTGCCACCACACCTGGCTAATTTTTGTATTTTTAGTAGAGACACGGTTTTACCGTGTTAGCCAGGATGGTCTCAATCTCCTGACCTCATGATCTACCCTCCTCAGCCTCCCAAAGTACTGGGATTATAGGCGTGAGCCACCGCCCCCAGCCTAGAGAAGGTCCTTATGCAGAGTCATGAGTGGTTGCAGCAGGACTCTGCAGTCAAGTGCTGGGGTGGTGAGAGCTGAGAGGACACGGGCAGGGGGCGACACCAACAGCATTTGCTACAGGGATCTTGTCTGTGTAGTTCACCACTATCTCCAACGCTTTGCATAAACACTCAATAAACACTTGTGGAATGGATGAGAACAACAATTTTGAAAAAGTGTAACAATATTAAATATAGCAAATGTAATGAAAATGCCAATATGCAAATTATACATACAACATAAAAACCATTATACATTTTGCAAATATATTTGCTACTCTCCTGATCTGTGGCTCTCCAATGGAACATGACTGAAGACAGTATTTAAAGCTGAGCAATTCTTAGAATCCAGCACTCCAGGCAGTAGTGTGGAATAGAGAGCTGGACTAGAATGTCAGAAGATGTGGGCCCTCCCTAGACACTGCCAGAAGTGAATGGCATGACCTCGAGTGAGCCACTTCCCCCTTCATGGACTCTGTTTCCTACTGCATGAAAACAAAATTTGAGAAATGGCATCTGAGGCCTATTCAAGCTCTCAAAGTCTATAGGACTAAACATTAGGCATATATGACTGAGAAGATTGACACATGGCCTTATATAGCTTTCCTGAGTCTGGGTATTTTGGGCATGTGAGATCATGTGCAATATAAGGAAAAGCACTCAGTCAACCGGCCCAGATTTTCTCCTGCTAAATAATACTCAGAGGCTATGGGGCCACTATATCCTCATCTTAAGAGAAAAGGCCAGTGCTCTGCAAAAACAATTAAAAAAAAAAAAAACAGTATTTATTGAATGCTTGCCATATGCCAGGAAACTTACTAGAGATCAGATATTGCTTTAATTTGAAAATTAATCAGCTTCTATTGCAGCATTTTAAAAATAAAAGCCTTACGTCCCATAAAGTTCAGAAGCCTCAAGTGGGAATAGATGAAATTAGACTTGCCTGGAACATAGCAAGCTGTCTTGATCACATATTTCAAACATTTATTTTTGAGAAGAAACTTGCCAACTATTTCTGTCTTTTGTTTTGTACATGTGGACTATTTCAAAGGCAGTTTAGTGAGTCTACATTTTATTCATTCCCAATTCAACTACATACAACATTGAGTGTTTTAAATCTCTTGTAGGTTCCAGAAAGATTTTTTCTTTAACAAAGGTGGTCACAGTCTTCACTGGGTAGGTGAAAAATGGAACCTGCAACTCCTAATAATTAGTTTCCATGATTGGAACTTTGAGAAAGGCAGGGGCAACTTCTGCTTAATAATAAGAGTTGACAGACGTGAGAAAGTCATATCAAAGATTTGCCTTTCTACAGTACCACCCCAGTGAGAGCTCAAAATGCTTTATAAACATTTTCTCAGCTGTCACAAGCTCCCTGCAGGGAAGGCAGGTGATGTCTGGTTGCACACACACACAATTTCCCTGTTAACACTGTCTTAATGTTGGATGAATGACTCTCTGAGACATGTCCCAAATTCCCTTCTCTCTGCAAAGTCATGCTGGTTAGCACTCAGGGCAAGTCTTTGCGGAGGAAACTGGCTGATTCTCAGGGAATCATCTTAGAAGCGATGTTAGTGGCCCTGCAGGAGACTAACAAGTCCACAGAGTCTGGCAAACACTTGATGTCAAATTCCCAGGAGCTTTTGTTTCCAAGGAAAACCTAAACAATGACTCATGTCTTGGCTGACTTGCCCAGACCTGTCCATTATGCCCGGTCACCAAGTGAGCCCAGTGTGAAGGAAGGCCATGCTCTCCATTCTTTCTTGCATAAGCTTTGTTACCACATTAAATGTGTTTAGAAACGCCTTTGCAATTTCTGCTACATATTTATAGTTATATTCATATTTATACTTACATTATTTATATTCATATATATAAAACATGCAAATTCTTTTTTTAGTCCTTCTAGACCAACATTTGTTGTAGCTCATGCAAAGCACCGCACAAGAAACTTTTTGCCATTGTATTATGGAATTTTGGAGGGAGGAAGAAAATGGTAAGGTTTTTAGCTCCATTCTCATTACAGGATATTTTCCATTTTAAGTGGTATCTGAATTCTTCCTACCAATCTGGGAACCATGATGACCTGTTTCATGTCACCTTTCAGCACCTTTGTCTTTCTTTTTAGTGACCCATTGTCTCCCTTCCCATCCCATAACCACACTCGACTCCAGCCAGAGTCAGGAAATGTGTGAGGCCAACACAATAGCCAAAATGTTTATTTAATTGTATTACTGTGTGCTCTTCTGTTAGGAAGTTCCCATAATGGAATAGAACATAACAGGATTATACACACTTATAAAGCTGGGTGCTGAATAAAAATAATTGGATAAAATGACCATAAATAGGACAAAATGAAAACCCATTATTTAAAATGCAATGCTGGTCAAACAAATTAACTACGGGCCATCATGCACACTGTCAGTGGAAGAAACCTAAACGCATCAGATGAGACTGCATTTCTTTCCTTGATGTTTTCCCACTAAATGCCCAATGTGCTCTTTAGGGTCCACTGATTTTCTGGAAACTAATCAAAATTGATTGCCTAGGTCAACCACTATGTCAGTGGTTCTCAAACGGGGGCGATTTTGCCTCCCAGGGGAAATTTGGCCAGGGGGATATTTTGGGGCTGTCACAATGGTGGGGTGGGTGGAGAGTGTGTGCTAGGAGCATCTAACAGGCAGAGGTCAGGCACAATGCATAGGACAGTCCCCACAACAATGAATTCAAGGCCCCAAATGTCAACAGTACTGAGATTGTGAAATCCTGACCTAGGTATTGACCGACAAGGGTAGAATTTATGCTAAAACCTTTTATCCCTGCTAAAAAGAAATCCTAGCCTGCCTATGCTCACGGTCACTACAGCAGTTTAGTCTTCTCCCACATTATTTTAATGTTCTCATCCCTAGTGGCCTGGCTGCCAGCCCCTGTCTCTCCCAGTTTATCTTAGAAACAACTCTGATAGTGTCATTTCTTTCTACTGCTCCCAACACCAAAAGGGCGTTTCTGCCTCAGAACAGAGGGGTAATGCAGTACAAAGGAACAGAAACTGAGTTTGCACTACCTTGGGTGTTGAGTCTTGGATTCGTTATTTCCTGACATAACCTCCATAATTACTTAGTCTGTCTCTCAGTTCCTCTCTATTGGATGGGGCAATAATTACTGTCCTGACCACCTGATTGGACCATCTTGAGGTCACGTGAGCTTTGGTGAACATAATGGTGTTATGTAAATATAGGGGTAAGGGAATAATAAGGTCCAAACTCTTCAATAACATTCAAAATCTTTACCTGGCCCCATGACCTGGCTCCAGCTTTATCACCTTAATTTCACCTTAAGATTCTAGTTAAACTATTAGTTTGCATGCCTTTAGTAAAGATGCCTTGAATTTTCCTATTAATTCATTCGAAAACTATTCATTGATCACCTGATGGATGCAAGACAGTGTGATAAATGCTGGGGATATAGTGAGAGTAGAATAAGATAATCACATTCCCTGCCTATAGGCAGCTTTCAGATTTGGTGTCTTTGTGTTTGATGTTTTTTGTTTGTTTGTTTGTTTGTTTTCCCACCAGACATGTAACCCCCATGCTTCGTCTTTGACCATTAAACTCATTTATTCAACAAAATTCACATTAAAAGTTACTCTTATCATGAAGCATTTATTCCCCAAATCAGAAATACCTCCATTGACATTTGGGCTTTTTGTCTCTTATGATAAACCCCACATTCTGCACTGCATTCATTATTTATGTAATCTTATTTCTCCTATTAGATTTTAAGCACTCTGTGTGGAAAAAAAAAAAGTGTCTTATTCAACTCCGTACTCTCTTCCGTAAGCTTCACAAGATACAACAGCGTCAAGCAGGGCACTTCCCACATGGTAGGTACTCAATAGCTGTCTCAATTTCTAATTGAAAGGTTTTAAAAATAGGACGTAAAATGCCCACAAAATAGTAGAGACTGAATTGTAAAGCTCAGAGATAGACAACCGTAGGAACATTCATTAGTGGTGTCTACTATTCTCTGTATTTCCAAGGCACCGTGTTCTTTGTCTGTCATAGTTCCATCCCACTCTGAATTTTTAGCTATCTGCTTACTTGTAACCTCCTCCTAAACTGTAAGTTCTTTAAAAGCAATACATATTTCTGTCTTGTCTCCCCACTGTATTTCTAGCATTGAGTACAGTGCCTGGTTCATGGTAGGTACTAAAGAGCTGAATGAATAAATGAATAAATCTTGGATGGATTGCAACTTTTCACCATTGCATTCTTCAATTAAGAACCAAATTTGGTATAGCACAGATCCATGATTACGTTAGATGTTGCTCTGCTCGCCTCTCCTTCCTTGCCCAGCAGATAATTGGACTCCCCCACCCACCGATCCATGGTGCTTGCTTTTGCCAATGAAAAAGTAAGCAGAAATGACCCAGCACTTGTAGGCAGAAAATTGAATAGTCAGTCCTGGGTTTTTCACTTCCTCTTCATCCTGCCACAGTGAACTATGAAGCCTGGTGTTCAGAAGGCAGCATCATGAGGTTCTGGGGTCCTGAGAGACTAAAATAAATACAGTCCCCCCTGCCAAACTGTGTTGTATGTGCAGCAGGAGGAGAAATAATCTTTTCTGTTTTAAGGGTTATCTTTTTCTGCAATAGTGAAGTTCCAAGTGAATCTTATTGCAAAGCAGCCTCATCTATAAAAATATAGGGCTTTTATCTTATAAAAAGACTCCAATATGTATGCCTAAGAAAGTACATATGTGGTCTCTAAAGCATATGTAGGTGTGTATGTCAATATGTAATATATAAATGTTTACAATAAAGGGAAGCAAGAAGTTTATAAAAAGTCACTCTAACTCATATTGACAAGCCATCTCCTTAGAAGGCCACACCTTTATTCCAAAGATGATGTCTCATATTTTTGCCATATTTTCAAAGCTCCCCTTGGGGAATTATCTTTGAATCAATGTACTAGAGTTTACCAATTATGCAAATCCTTATTATTGGAGAGAAAATTTGACTTTTTTCATGCTCAAAGATCATTTGGCGCCGGGTATGATGGAATACATGAGTGATTAAGCTGGGCCACATCACCATCATTCAAAACATCAGAGGGTCTGATTCTACAGTCTCAGACTTCTGGCTTTCCTGTGGATCTCATAAGTTTTCATTAAAGGCACTACCAAAAGATGAGTTCCATAAAGGTCTCTTGCCTGATGATTGTCAAATTTTTTCATAGTTCTAGAATCATAACTAAATGTCAATCTCCAGGAATCTTCTTGGTCCTTAAATTCATAGTTGGTAAATAGAAACAACATGATTGGGTGCATAACTAGGTGATCTTCACAGTGTACATTTGAAGCTACCTGGGTACATTTATTCTCAGACTCCATAGAAACAACTACAACTGGACTCCTAGTGGATAAAATCACACCTAAACCAGGTTTAATCAGAGATGCACAGCTGGGGATTATCATTTTTGTTTGTATTAGGGACAAAATTGTGTGCACATAGAATTCATATGTTGAAATCTTCAGTGTGACTATATTTGGAGATAGGGCCTTTAAGGAAGCAATTAAGGTAAATGAGGTCACAAAGGTAGGTCCCTAATTCAGTAGCGCTGGGGTCCTTATAAGAATGGACACCAGAGCATATGCTTGAGCTCTCTCTCTCTCCCCCCTCCCCCCTCTACTGGAGCCACAGAGAAAAGGCCATGTGAGGACACAGCAAGAAGGTGGCCATTGGCAAACCAAGAAAAGAGCCCTCATCAGGAACCCAACTAACCAGCATCTTGATCATGGACTTGTAGCCTCCAGAACTATGAGAAAATAAATGTCTGTTGTTTAAGCCACCCAGTCTGCTGTATTTTGTCATGGCAGCCTGAGCAGACTAATATAATTTATTTGTCTATTGTTTTGACTGCCAACCAGCATCCACCTCCTCCTCCTCCTCCTCAACTGGTAATGATTTTCCTTTGGTTATTCACCCAACTCCCAGGCAGCCTATGTGATTCAAGGTGGAACCAATGGCTCAGACATAAATAAATCAACATAATTCCAATCCCTGCCCACGCTGATTTGTTCAAGGATGAGCACATGACCATAAAGCTGGCCTGATCAAAACGAAGTCTATGATGTGCGTTCGAAGGGTGACTTAAGTCATAATTTTCTTTTCTGCTGGATGGGCACCTGGAGGACATAGCATCAAGAGTGGATGAAAGTCATCTGTCCTGCAACCATAAGACAAATGTTTGTCTTCAAGTTGAGCCATCCAAATGGAAAAGAGCCAAAAGATGGATCCTGGCCACAGTGTTTGGGCTTTGCATCAAGCCACATGCAAGCTTGTATTTACTCCTGGATGGTATATTTATGTGAAACAATGAATCCCCACTATTGTTCAAACCATTTGCAACTATAAAATGCCAAACTAACACAGGGATTGGGAAATAGTAGTCTTATTTTCAAAAAGTTACTTCTGCATCCCCAGAGGCCAGAGTGAATGGGTACCACATTCTGGAGTCCTTTCATGCACCCAAGTTTTATTACCACTAATGTTGAATTGGCCTGTTATGGAGATGTAAATGTCCTGTTCTTCAAAGGCATGTTTGACAGGATAAAAGGCTTTGGGATTTCAATGACTTTGACTCCTCTGGAGATGGGAGGACAGCCTATTTTAGCAATTTCCATGGGAATGAATAGACATATACTTTAGCTATTCAAATATTTAACTAGCTCTTTTGTTGTTGTTTTGAATCCCAAGGAGCTGCAGCTGCCTGTTTGTGTCTGTTGTGCCTTTAAGGGGCTTGCTGATTCAGTAGGATCTCTTGAATGCATTAATTAGCCTTCTCTCATTTTCCCAGCCCATGCCTATGAAGAAATGAGCATTTGCAGCTCCAGTTGCTGGGAACGATGTGAGTCTTGAGGGTACTAGATAAATGGAGGTTCAGAGTTGCAGGCTTTTGATGGGCAGTTTTATGCTGGCAGCAGCCTGCATGGCAAGGCTTGTGTGGTTGCATGATTAATTTATTGGCTATCACTATTGGCAGGCAAATGAAACACAGGCCCTGGATTAAAGTGTAACTGGGGAGATGGCATTCATCAGCCCAGGTACATGAGTCAGAGGAGGTAAGGATCCAGAGAAAACAAAATGTAATGAAAGGCTGGAAAATGATTTATCACTTTTAATATACATCATCTAAGCCCAATCTTTATAACTGCTTGTAGGCCTTCATGTTGTGAAGACTTTGGCAATAAAACACTCCTTCCTTAAAACACTAACGTGAAAGATGCTGGTGGGAAAAATAAAGAATCATGAAAAATGAGCTGACTGTAAAAGGAAAAAATAGTGTCCAGCTTAAAATTAAATTTCCACTTGTTTCTTCTTAAATGATTTAGAAATATAGCTTTTGCTTGGAAAAACTGCATTCTATTGATCACATGGAGGGGACGACGAGAGGTCTGTCCAGGAAGGACAATTTCTCAGATCCTTTTGGAAACTATAATACAAAAATATGTACTTTCAAAAGGTAAATGTTCACATCAGGTTTAACTGTTAACCCAACCAAATAAATTGTTAGCCAAGAATCCTTGAGCTTGGAAGCTTGAATCCACACAATTAAGCATTGTCAAATTTGGAAGTTAGCAAGATTAAAGTATTGCAATGAAATGGAGGCGTGCATGAAATGAGACATCTCTATTTACGTCCTTGGGCTTAATCAATCCAAGAAATAATAAGAGCCATTTTTGGGAAGGCTTCCCTTTCTGTAATGGGCAGAAACAAATAGAAGCACATTCCTTAGCGTTCTCTAACACTTTATGGCTTCTTATTTTTTTCAAATTTTAATAGTTTTTGGAGTACAGGTGTTTTTTGGTTACATGGATGAATTCTTTAGTGGGGATTGCCGAGATTTTAGTGCACCCATCACCCAAGCAGTGTACACTGTACCCAATATGCTGTCTTTTATCCCTCACCCACCTCTCAGTCGATACCCCACCAAGTCCCCACAGTCTATTATATCACTCTGTGTGTTTTCGCATCCTCATGGCTTAGCTCCCACTTATAAGTGAGAATATATGGTGTTTGGTTTTTCATTCCTATGCTACTTCATTTAGAATAATGGCCTCCAGTTCCATCCAAGTTGCAGCAAAAGACATCATTTCATTCCTTTTTATGGCTGAGTAGTATTCCATGGCATATATTTATACTTATCATTAGCCAAGAATCTTTGAGCTTGGAAGCTTGAATCTACACAATTAAGCATTGTCAAATTTGGAAGTTAGCAAGATTAAAGTCTTTCAATTAAACTGAGAATTGTATGAAATGAGACATCTCTATTTACTCTTCCTCTTTGGGTTTATTCAACCCAAGAAATTATAACAGCCATTTTTGAGAAGACTTTCCTGTCTGTAATGGGCAGAAACAAATAGAAGCCAATAGTAATAGCCACAAATAAATAGAAACAAATAGTGATAGCCGTGTGTGTGTGTGTGTGTGTGTGTGTGTGTGTGTGTGTGTGTGTGTATACATCACGTTTTTCTTTATCCAGTCATTGGTCAATGGGCACTTAGGCTGGTTTCATATCTTTGCAACTGAAAATTCTGCTGTTATAAACATGGTTGTGCATGTGTCTTTTTCAAATAACTTCTTTTCCTTTGGGCAGATACCTGGTAGTGGTATTGCTGGATCGAATGGTAGTTCTACTTTTAGTTCTTTAAGGAATCGCCATACTGTTTTTCATAGAGGTTGTACTAGTTTACATTCCTACCAGCAGTGTAAAAGTGTTGTTCCTTTTTCATCGCATCCACACCAATATCTATTGTTTTTTGACTTTTTAATTGTGGCCATTCTTGCGGAGTAAGGTGGTATTACATTGTAGTTTTCATTTGCATTTCCCTCATGATTAACACTTAACAGCTTCTTACAGTTACTGTGCTTCTCAGTTCCCCTTCAGAAATGTCAGCTGTTTATAACAGAAGGGCAGGAAAAGACCACAGATTTATGAAAGTTACCCAGAAACATCAGCAAATATAACAAGAGAAGACTAGGGAGTCATTTTTCCCCTCCCCGATTTGACCTCCCTCCCCTTACAAAAATTCTCTGACTTATTCTGAATGTGGGAGGAGTCTGCAATGTATTTATAAATATAAAGCCCATTAATTTATTCAAAGCAGTGAACCATCTATGGCTGGACTAAGGCTGGCTGAAAAGGCAGCAGCCAGCGCTCTGGCCCAGGCCTCTCCAGCTCTCAGGCAGCTGCAGCTATGGCCTATTCTAGCCTCCTGCCTCCCTATTTCCCTCCTCTGGTCCGTCCTCCATGCTGCAGCTGAAAAGACCTTTCTAAATTGCCATTAAGATCCTCTTCCTCCCCTCATTCTTACTTAAAATGGATCAATGGCTTCATATTACTGCCTTAGAATCCAAACTCCTCATCTAGGCCTTGGCCTCAACTTTCTTCTCGTATCTCCCCTCTTACATCCTAGCAACTGCAGTAGTGATTGGTAGCTCAATGCTCATATTGTGCTGTGTCTTGCCTGTATGCCTTGTCAGTGCCAATCCTTTTCCCTTAAAATCCTTTTCCCACAAAAATTACCTCTTTCAGGATGCCTCCCTGACCACTTCAGACTGGGCTAAATGTTTCTCCTGTCTGCTCACATAAAACTGTTTGCAGATCGTGATAGCCATGGATTGCAACAATCTGTTTACTCATCTACATCCCCAGCTAGACTGTAAACTCCTTAAAAGAAAGCTTCTAGTTTTTCAACTCTTTATTCTACATAGTGCATAGCATAAAGCCTCTACCCCTGCAGCAGATCTGCACAGGGCTGAGGCGTTGCAACGCTCCCTGACTTGTGCCCCTTACAGTTGTTTGACTGAGGGCAGGGCCAGGCTGCATGTGACCCACCTTTGGAGAGCCACACCTTTGAGTTCTAACTCTGCCCTCAAAAATCTCCAGGGAAAATGCAACTTTCTCTGGTAAAAAGAACACATCAAACCATCACAATCATTCAAACCAAGCACTGCTGGTGGGCAGCTGGCCCACCTCTCAGTCGGGTCCTGGGAGTGAAGGACAGTGGGAGCCACCTCTAATGGAAGGAAAGTGAAAGGTGAGAAAGGCCTGCAGCTCAGGGGACTCCCTGGGAACTGAGAGAATCCTGTGCTGGGAGGGGAGGCTACTGAGAGAAGAGCAGAAACACAGGTCCCATGCCTCATTCACTTTACAAGGCATCCAGAGCACCTGCAGGCATAACTGCTCATCTACTGTAGACCCAGGGAACCAACCCACCAACTTAAAATGTTGAGATTGAAAGCCTACTGCGTGCCATATTGTAGGAAGAATTAGCAGTTACTGAGTTCTTTATATGTATGAGGCATTTTATTAGATCCTCACCGTAATACCATCCAGTAGATGCTATGACCCCCATTCCTACACGAGGGAACTGAGGTGCTGGGGAATTCATTCAGCCACACAGATAGCAAATGAAGCAAAGTGAATATGTAGTTCTTGCTCTTAGATGCCAAGAATTATTCAAAAAGACTGGATCGTGGGAATAGATTATGAGGTCCTCTAGGTACATACCCTGCCTCATTCCTCTCCTTAGAGACACTCCTGGTCATCCATAAACTTCTGGAAAACTGGGTTCCCCCAGTCTAAAGTCTTCTAAGGCCTTTGCATTGGCTCTAGCAGTGGGTCTAGTTTTCCTAAATGTCCACTCAGATCTAGTTCTCTCCAAATGTGGCATTAAAAAACTGAGGGTTTGAATAATTAATGTAGCCAGGTAGTGTTGCCAGACTGTGGATGAGGTGAGGTTCCAGTGGTCATACGGAGGAAAGCCCCAACCATCACTGAAGTCAGCCCCAGGGAGATGGGAGCACCCATGAGCATGCAGGTTTCTGCTGGAGAACCCAGAGTGAGGCCAGGGAAGCAGCACTATGGGTGGAACACAAGGAGAGGCAGAGCCACGGCCAGAGTCCCAACCCTGGAACAGTCAGATACCCGTGAGCCTGCAGTGGAGGTAAAATCCTGAAGCAGATCAATAACTTCAGCCAATGGCCTTCCTCTGGGTTCAGAGCTGGCTGTTGAGCTATCCAGAACCAGAATGAGATTCTCACATAGTGCCTTAAAAACGTGCTTTCCCTCAGATAACAAAACACAGATTTATGATGATAACACTGGCAGCCATGGGGAGTATGATTTGCAGGAGGGCAAGACTTAGATCAGGAGGGTGATGAGTAAAGAAGGAAGTGCAGATGGAGAGGTCAGAGCCTCTTCACAAGGAATGGAGCTGCATCCCAAAGTATGTCCTACACCCAGACAAAGCTCAGTCAGCCTTTTCCTGAGCAGAAGAAATGTAATGGCATGCAAGACTGGCTGGACATGAAAATAGGGGATTAGCAGGGATTCCAGAGTCACTCACATTGCTTGTGTCATCAAACTTCTGGAGAAAGGATGAATAGTCCCGCTGGTTGCTTCAATGTTTTGTCTATGGGATTGAACATATCTGCATATGTGGAAACATCTGGGCCACTAACACTGGCACTTTTATTGGGATGCTTCTCATCACACGGCTCTGAACCTTGCTGTGCCCTAGATTCGACCTAGGATGTTCATTCTTTCATTCATTTATTCAACAAATATTTATTACAATGAACTGTTTTAAGACAAGTGGAGAAATGGACCAAAATTTCTGCAGTGAATGTAGCTTATATTTTGTGGGGGCAGACAGAGAATTACCAATGACAACAAGGAAATCTGCAGCACATCTGAGAGTGGCAAGTGCTCTGACCATAAGTAAGGTGGGCAGAGGGACCGGGACAGTCTAGCAGTTTTAAGGGCTGCAATTGAAAACAATGGTTAGGGAAGGCCTCCGGGAGACGGTGATATTTGAACAAAGACCTGAAGGAGACGAGAAGAATATTCCAGAAAGAGGGAGCCACGAATACAAATGCTGTAGGGAGAGAGTACGGTACCCAGAGGGCACTCTGGCCAATGTGGCCAGATATTCTAGGAGAGATTACAGAAGACTGCACCAGGTTAGTAGCTATGAAGGTGAAGCAAAGCAGTTGGAGTCTAGCTATACTTTGAAGGCAGAGCTAATACAGGCTAGGGGTGTAAGTGAAGAGAGGGGTCACAAGGACTCACAGGTTTCAGCCTGGGTGTCCATTTATTGAGTTGGGTTTGATTGTGGGAGGGTCACATCTCATGGGACAGCTCAGGGCTCTGTGTTGGTCATGCCAAGTGTAAGATGCTCACCTGGCATCCAAGTGGAACTGCTGAGCAGATGGGTGGCATACAAGCCCACAGTTCGGAAGATAGGTCTCCACTGGAAATGAGAGGTGGGCAATGCCAGCATGGAGACGGATTCAAAATGCATCTGAGGTTTCTACCCATGAGACTGGATAAAACCCCCATATGAGGGAGGGTAGCTGGAGAGGAGAGGGGCTCAAAGACTGAGCTTCAGGGCTCGGCAACAGTCCCACTTGGTAGTTTCCTTCTACTACCCATGTAGAAGGAACGGAGAGAATGGAGCAGCCTGGAGCCAGTGAAGAAAATGAAGTCAGTGAAGAAAGAAACAAGAAGCTGTGCTGGGTGCCTCCAACAGGCCAAGTAGCATAAGAACTGGGAGTGGCTATGGGACTTAGCAATACAATGACCACTGAAGGGGATGCTCTGGTGCAGCATTTGGAACGAAAGCCTGATTTGAGGGAATTAAAGAGAAAGGAGAAAAAGAGGAACTGGAGAGAGGAAGAACCCTTTTGAGAGAAGGTTGTTGGAAGCAAAGGAGAACAGCGCGCTATATTGGGGCATGGTGCATGGGGAGTCAAGAGGAGTGTGTTTTTTCAGACGTGAGGAATAGAGGAATATGAGCTTCCAGATTTGTAAACTGATGGGAATGATCCAGTTCAGAAGAAAATGTAACGCTGCAGGAAAGAGAGCGGACAATGGCTGGGGTGATGTCTTTCAACAGGCAAAAGAGGTCAGAGTCCAGCCAGTGCACATGGGGAGGGCAGTCCTGGGGAGGAGCCTTGCATCAGGAGAGAAGGCAGAGCCATGGCCATGCATACAAAGGTGGCATATGGCCTGGGGAGGCTTGTGGGTGTTTTCTTCAGACAGCTTTGATTTTCTCAAAAAAACAGTGACCTTATAACCAGCGACCACAGAATCAAAGTTAGACAAAGCAAAGACAAGAGCAGAGTGAGAAAGAGTTAAAAAAAAAAAAAAAAAAAGAATTGTCAATGACTGTGGTCCTGGAATGCATCAAGGTAGCAGAGGATGAGCTGGAAACAGGACAAGTTCAAGGGAATGTTCACATGAGAGCATGACTGACGCCGGGCAGAGGACACATTTCTCACAAAGGACCAAACTTAGAACTGGCTGGCTATTTTTCCTAATCAGCAAGAAAAAGCAATAAGAAGGTCTTATTTTATTTCTAAATTTTTAAGAAAGGAGGGAGGAGGAGGAGGAGGAAGAAAGGGAAAGAACGAGGAATGGAAGGAGGAAGGGAGGGATGTTGGCAGTGAAATGTACCACTTACTAACATCATATTTCTGAAAGTAGAGCTTGAGAAAAAAGTAACCAAGAAACCCAAAACCCTGTAGTTTCAGAGCTTCCCAGAGTCCTTCATCCATACCTCTAATAAAGAGCAGCAATTTGTCTGCATTTTGCAGACACACTTGATGTGCTGGCAGACTCCTCACACGCTGCCTATTTGCAGGGATTAGGGAGAAGGCGGCAGCATAGCTCCCGGGCAGCAAAGCAGAGAAAACCCACAGGCACGCTGGGGCCTGGCCTGAAGAATGCACAGATTGCTCTGCATCTGCTAGAGGCTCTGAAATCAGCTCCACATCATAAAAACTAACGCTCAGCCCGATTCAGCACACGGCCTGCACGTGCTCCATAAATATCTGGTGTTGACCTAATGCAGCAAAATGGTCACTGCTCTTTACAGAGTAAGAGTGACCCCAAGGATGAGTGTCTTTAGATGAGAATCAAAATATACTAAGACCCTGCTGGGCTAATAGCGCGTCACAGTGAAATGGGAGGACGGGGCCAAGAGTTTGAAGCCTCTGGTTTTTATTCTCATTTCTATCCAGTCCACATACATTTCCTAAACAACTGTTACATGCTAAGCTTTGTGCAAGGGGCTAAGGGACTCATGGAAATTAGTCAATATTGCATTTTACCAGAGGGAACAAGATACAAGACAGGCCAATTAAAAGTCAGAATTAAAATCTGCCCTCATCTGTGGTCTGCATTATTTCAAGTTTTTTAAAGTGTATTTGATTCTTCTGATGAGAAATTATTGGACAAGCAGATGAGAACAACTTCAATGTGTTTCATAAACAAAAACTTTCTGACAAAGATACCCATTAGGTTGACCACCAAACCACAAATGGGTGGTAATAAATAATATAGAGCATCGTTCTGAATCAGTGCAAATGTGGGTGTTAATTACTACAGTCATAAAGGAAGTGAGGTCATTTATTTTTCAAAGAATTAATGAAATGCATGTTATTTCACCTCCCAAGGCCTTTGTGCACATCTTGGCATTCCCTCTACTCCAGAAATTGAATCCAAGTTGTATAGCAAAACATTGTAAAAAAAAAAAAAATCATTAAGGCTTCTTTACAGAATTTCAAATTTTTAAATCAATGAAGCAGAAGGTATGTAGTGTTATTTTATATTTTAAAGTCTACAATTACCTATTTTTGGTAAATAAGCCACCATTTATTTTGCTTTAAATTATATATTGGCAATAAAAGTTCACAAAATAGTGAACTACTATAATAGTGAATTACAGTATACTATATCAGAAGAAAAGTAATACTCAGCAGGTACATTCATTCCTCTGGTATTATTTTCTTCTTAAATACTTTTGAATAACATTTTGTATTCTATTACTGTGTGCTCGCTTTTTGTAGAAAATTTGGAAAATGCAGTAAGTCTAAAGAAGAAAATAAAAATCACCTATAACCCCATGTCTGATAATAACATTTTGATCTCATCATTTTTACTGCATAAAAAATAAGTTTGAGATCATAATGCACATACAATATACACTGAAAATAGTGTAATATTGTACATTTTTTCTTAACATTGTATGGCGAGCATGTACTTTTATTATCTCTGCAGTTTTATCGTCACTCAATGAATTCAGTTAATTATTCTGGTATTACTGCACACTATTTTCTTTTTCCTTTTTTTGCTATTGTAAGTTCTGTGGAGAGTAACAATCTTGTCCACATAACTTCCTCCCCATCTCTGTCGCTATTTTCTTCTGGATGTACTATAGTTGTTCCTGCTGCTGTTGTTGTTTTCCTATTCTGAGTGACACATTTGACATTATATTGTCTAACATTATTGCTAACATATGAGAACGCCACTAAATATTGTATATGGTATCCAGCCAGATTATAGGACCTCTAGTTTTATTATTGGATTTGTAATTTGATTCTCCACTATTTTTGAAGAAAGCATAATATCTACGATTATTAATATATTTGCCTTTTCCATAAGCAAAGCTTTTACATTCATTTCATGTCTTATTCCATTAGCCAGAACTTCCAGGACGTGATAAAATAATGGTAATAATATAGGCATTCTTGTGTTGCTTCAGATATTAATGGGAAAATTTCTTAGATTTTATCAGTAAGTATGACGGTGACTGTTGGTATATGACATGGCATCTTTAGCAAATAAAGGAAGCATTCTTCTATTCTTAGTCTACCAATTTTTAAAAGAAAAGTTACTTAATTTTAGCAACACCTAAATCACTTAAGACAACCAAATAGACTTTCTTTTGTGACTTAGACTTAGTTACTGGATGCTGAGTTTACCATAGTAGCATGTGATTATTTTTTGATTAGTGGGTTATATATGAGGTTGTCTAAAGTTTTATCTTTTTATTCTCTATTCAGTCAGACAAAATTCTTTGCTACAAAGCCTCCCTCCAAAGCATCAGTTTAAGCTAACATTCATTGAGGGTCTATTTAAGTTCCAAACACAGTTTGTAAGCACTTTATATATACCTGTAAATAATTCTATAACATAGAACTTATTATTCTCATTTTACATGCGAAGATATTGAGGCACAGCAAAGTCAGACCATTACTGTAAGTTTACCTGGCCAGTGAGTGGCAGAATTAGGACTCAGATCCCAGGCAGCCTGACATTTCCAAGTGGGCTCTCAATCCCCACAGCCAAACCCCCTAGTTTCAATCACAGCTTTATCAACTGCCATCCCGGTGGCCTTGGTCACTTAACTTCTCTCAGAAACAGTTTCCTCATCTCTAAAATAAGAATAACAATAGGAATAACAACACCTACCTGAAAGGATTAGTATGAAGCTTCTCTATGCCTGACATGGTGTAGACACTCAATAAAATAACAAGTAACATTTCTTATTATTACTTTTATTATTTAGTTAACAAATATTTACTGAATGCCTACTCTGTGCCAGGAATTGTTCTGGGTATTTGGGAAATAATGCCCTCATTGAATTTCTGTTATAGTATATTCCAGTATTATTATATTATATTATATTATATTATATTATATTATATTATATTATATTATACTCTACTACAAGCTCTCAATCTATTATCTGCACTTTTGAAATCCAAGACGTTCTGAAAACCCAAAGTTACACTCGCTTGGCAGGAAAACCTGACTTGAACTGCTGTAAGGTTATTTGTAGACTTTACTGATCTCAGTTAGTGGGACCAGCCTCAGTGCCACCGCAGAAATATCAACGACTGTGAAGAGCTCCCCAAGGCCCCGCTGGAGGTGGTAGTGATAATCACTGTATGAACCATAGTGAGCATTTCCAAAATTTCCAAATCCCCCAAATCCAAGGCATCTTGTCCCATGGGTTTTGGACAAGAAACTGTGGTCCTGCATACTAGATGATAATATTAGATTATGCTAGAAAAGAATAACATTACATTAGAGTGTAATCTAATAGGACAATAATTTGTTCTCTCAATGAGGATGCAAGTCCCCCGAGGGCACTGACTGTGCTTGCTCTTCCCACTTTCCCTGCTGCAGCTCACATGCTCCAAGTACCTGGTGGGTTCTTGCCAATCATTCCACTCCATTTAATTCAACTCAAGAGCATCCTCCCTCATTCAAGATGTTTCAGTTCCTTGCAGGGCTACTTCTCTTACATAAAAGCACCAACATAGCCATCATTTCCTAACAAACTGGGGCAAAAGAACAGGGCAGATCATAGGAAGAGCTGCCCTCTTCTTGCATTTCTCTAAACCTAGCAGTGATTTTTTGCCCCATATCAACATGCGTGGCCTTAAATACCTGAATAGTAACCCTTTGATTAATAACATGTTCACAATATGCCAGCATATTTTAACAATTTTACTTCTGCCATAAGGCTAACTTAAAAACATTTTGGCAAAGAACAGAACTATGGTGTTTGCTAGAATGGTAAGAAGCTCTGTTTCCCTGAGATTTCTGTTCTAAGACGGCCCCACAATGTGATGGGATCTAGTGTTATGCCTTGGCACAAGGCATGAGCCATGCCAGTAAATCCTGTCTTACACTTCAACCACGAGGGCCTCCTTATGTTTCTGGAGCTGTTCTGTCTTGTCAATTGTTTTGAGTTTTATATTAGATTAGGATTTGCTGGCATTGCAGGAGAAATGCCGAAATGCCTCAAGCAAGCTCTATGAGCCATAAATAAGAAAAGCAATGCCTTACATTGCTCTCACACATTTTATTTTTCAGGTTACTTTCACACACAGGATTTCAGAATAGTTTTCCATCAGCTGGCTTCCCTGGCTCAGCCTCATGCTGCTGTTACCCATGCGGCTATCTTCAGCAATGATTTTGAGAGACAACTGCCTGATTTTACAACCTGACCATTACAAAGAAAGTGGGAGGGGAAGCTTTGGTTTTCTGCCAACCCAATGTGCCATCTTTGGAGTTTTGTGGGTTTTTGTTGTTGCTGTTGTTATCTCTGTCTAAATCTAGTAGTGGCCAGAAAACTTATCCCGTGGCTTTAGCACTTGATAGACACATCCTTTTTTAGCTGTGGAGGAACTCTCTGTTCCAAAGATAACACTGACTGCCTTTTGGAGTGGGGGCTCATTTCACTGACAGAATACAGCTTAGCACACACCATCTTGAAACAAAGGATCATGCACAGATGGGCACTGGATACATCTACTGTGATTACTGATAATGATGAAGGGGCAAGCGAGGAAAGGTGTCTTGCACAGGCCCAGATACTCAATAATTGCTGATTGATGAACGGTGACACCTACTAAATGCCACTCTGAAAGATAGCTACACTTGATATGTAGGTGAATTCAAGCTCCCAGATAAAACGTCTGGATTTGGATGGCAGAAGTCTTTGTTAAGGCAGACATCCCTGAAATAGCTGGAAGGCATGAGTAGGCAGTTATTATGGTTTTCCCCGCCAAAGGAATATCACCTACCCAACAGAGAAGACTAAGGCCATACGCGCTACCAGGAATGTAAATTATCAGCTGTGCAAAAATGCCACTGCTTTTAGTCTATGTTGCCCATGTTTTGTTGCATGAGCTGGACCAGCTACATAATTTTCAGTGTCCATTGCTAAATAAAATGCAGACCCCTCACTTATAAAATATTAAGAATTTCAAAATCTTGACAGCAGAGCATGAAACCAAGCAGGCAGCCCTGCTAAGCTGTATGATGGCACAGATCTCAGTCCCATGAAGGTGGCCCTGTGGATGAGTAATGGTTTGTGCATAATGTTACAGATGCCTTTCCTGTTGCCTGCAGTCAGTGGGCTTGAACTAGAACCCTCAACACGTGGGCAGAGGTAATAACCCGAGCCAGGAAAGATGAAGTCAATTGTTATACTGGCTCAACATGAGACACACCCCTCCAATCTGAAATGGAAAGTGAGTAGAACAACCCTTCTAGGGGTTCCTAGAAGCTCCAGGCTAAGTGTTGACCTAGATCATCAAGAGAAAAAAATGTAATTATTGGTCAACTTCCTCCTTGTTAACAGTGACTTAAGAAAGGGGTGCTAACACTTTGGGGCTCAGGGCTAATTATCCTGGGGGCAGCCTCCAGGGCACAGCAATCCTGGAGACCTGTTTATTAACTGTACAGTCAGACACCTGCTATTTTAAATTACTTTGATTTGATTTAACTTCCTTTATAGGTAGGATTAAATAGAGAATTCCCAGCTAAATTCAAATTTCATCAAACAAGAAATAATTTTTTATTTTGTGCATGAAACATAATTATACTAAAAATCATTTCTTGTTTATCTAAAATTCAAATTTAGCTGGGAATCCTGTATTTATTTGCTAAATCTGTCAATCTTATTGATAGGCTTTTGATAGGTTCTCCGTTTGTATTTTGTAAAGTTCTGTATGAAAATGCCCGCCTCTCCTGCTGAGCTAGAATTTTAGGCAGGTAACAGTATAACACCACAGACACGGTGGCTATGGCGATTGTAGTGAGCTACCCAAGTGGAAGATGAAACTCACATGAACTAAGCCATGGAGACATCTCTGTGCCCATCCTCACCTGGGCATCCTCCTGCAATTCTCACCCTTGCTGCACAGTGGAATCACCCAGGGAACTTTAACAACATTGATGGTCCTGCCCCCAGAAATCCTTACTTAACAGGTCTGGGATATAGCCTGGGTTTTTAAAAAGTGCTCCAGGTAAGAAACAAAGTGTCGGTGAGTTACTTGATTTGGGTTGTCAAGGTAAGCTGCTATAAAGCTCCAAAGATTTATATGTAGTCCTAAAATACAAGAGTAAGAATGGATTGGACACTCATCTTAGTATCTATAGGAGTGATTCCTGCCCCCTCGCTCCCTTGCCTGCTTGCTTACTTTCTCTTTCTTTCTTTCTTTCTTTCTTTCTTTCTTTCTTTCTTTCTTTCT
>NW_026652285.1:57922381-58040878 GCF_009828535.3 Hylobates moloch | reverse complement strand
CTTTCTTTCTTTCTTTCTTTCTTTCTTTCTTTCTTTCTTTCTTTCTTCTTTCTTCCTCTCTTTCTTTCTTTTCTTTCTTCCTCTCTTTCTTTCCTTGTCTCTCCTCTTTTATTCTTCCTTTTTTCTTTCCTTTCTTAGTAGCTACTAGAGTGACCCCTTCCTTCCTTCTTTCTTTCTTTTTTCTTTATTCCTTCCTTTCTTTCTTTCTTTCCTCTTCCTTCCTTTTTTCCTTCCTTCCTTCCTTTTTTCTTTCCTTTCTTTTTCTCATGCAAATCACTAAAAGCATTAGGTTACTCTCATCCAATTCAAGTTATTCTCAAACCTGTCTACACGTTAGAATCACCTAAGGTATTTTAAAAAGAGACTGCTGTCAAGACCCCATGCCCAGATATTGTTACTTAGTTCATATAGTGTGGATCCCAGGCATGGATATTTCAAAAATCTCTCCAGGTGATTTTTAGTGTGCAGCTTAAGCTGAGAAGCACTTCACAGAACAATGGCTGTCAGACCTTAGTGTGCATCAGAACCCTGTAGGGAGCTTGTAGAACATGCAGGCTCTTGCCCTCCCTACCCACCCACCACCACCACCACCACCACCACCACTACCAATGAGGCCCAAGAATATGCACCTTTAACTGGATGATTCTGAGACAGGCCACACTTGAAGAAGTACAGCCTCAGCTGTGGGCTCCTCTGACACAGAAGTCCCCACTCAGCCCAGCACTGCCTTCCCAAGGCTCCATAGAGTGTGCAGGAGTGCCCGCATCCAATCTATCCAGGTGCGGGGGTGGCCGCCGATATGATCTATGGCCCAAATAAGAAAACCAAGGATTCAAGCCAATTCCTCCTGCATTGTCCTCCTCCCTGCGATTCGAACACATTGGGCCAGCTCAGGAGCACTTCTGTAAAACAGACTTTTATTGAAAAAGACTACAGCAAATCATAACTGAGGTGAATGAAGACAGTGAAATGAAGGAGAAGGCAGGTCCTCTTTATGTTTTTGCAGCTGGTTCAAGGGGTTTGGGGTTTTCTATCTAGGTTAAAGATTGGGTAATACACGGCCGGAGCCATGGACATTAATGCATGTTTATCACACGCAAGAACGATGCTGCATCACGTGATTACAGCTGGGCCCATTCTGCTTCTACACCTCCCTCGCCCTGACACTTCCACCAGGTTGCTCCTCACCTCCGTCTCTGCTTTTATCCTCTTACTGCTCCTTTCAGGACCAGCAGAAATGTCAGCTCCCCAAGAATCCTTCCCTGGATCTCTGCAGCAAGAAATAGCTTCTCTGATCACTGTAGCACTTGGTTCTTTAATATCTTTATCTTGCTCTACCTTGTTATATTTTTCTTGTGAACTTAAAATTCCCTGTGAGGATGTAAACCTTTGAAGGTATGTCTCATATCTCTGAACCTCTTTAAAATGCCTAGCATCCCTGTGTGGGTGCCAATTGCTTGTATATTGAATTAAATTGTGATTGTTAACTCAACATCGCAAGCGTGTAACTTATTAAGAATCTAAGAAAGCCACTGGGTTTCCAGTTATATGGATAGAAACGGGTAACAAGAGAATACAAGAATATTAAGCTTCATCAAATTCCATGTTCTGAAGGTCAAGGTGGAAAGAAAACCCTAACACCTCTTCGTATTTAGAAAACAACTATGGTTTTTTAGGCATAAAACAAATGCAATTTCTGAATTATTTTGGAGCTAACTGGGTATGATCATGAAGAAAAATTTACAAATTTTATTTCAGTGGCAGTGAAAGATCTTTCTGTCTGAGCTAAAATATCTTGCCTTTTTTAGAGGTTTATCTTACTTTGAATCAGAACCTACTCTTCCAGTCACTAGGAAAAGTGAACTGTGGGAATCTCCTAAGTGTACTTACACCCTGTGATCACCTGTGCTGACCACCCCTTCTGTTGATTATCCGTCACGCAGCCTAGGCCCTGAAGTCTCTTCTTTTCTCTTACAAGAATGCAGACTCTGGATCCCAGAGGCCCTGTTTGAATTCTTGCTGTGACATTTATTAGCTCCATAACCTCAAGTAAGTCATTTAGCCTCCTTGGGCCTCACTTTCTTTCTCTGGATGGGGATAACGGTGGTATCTGCCTCACAGGAATGTTGTGAGGATTACAGGAGTTGGCATATGGAAAACACTTAAAGTACTGCCTGGTATATGCTAAGTGCCTCTCCTGGGTAACTGACTGCCAATGTACCATGGGCATAGAAAAGCAGACATTTTTTTCTTATTAGGCAGTGATCCTCTCTCTCTCTCTCTCTCTCCCTTTCCCTGACGCCCTCCCTTCGGTTAGACTTGTATAAAAAACAGCATATAAACACTAAAGCAAAGATTAGGGGAGAAATTAGCAAAACAATGTTAACAAGGTTGCTAACAAATGGGCATTTGTATACTCTTCTGGTGTGACTGTGCCAATATTTCTGGAAAGTAAATTGGCAATATATTATAAGGGTCTTAATGTCAAAACCTCATGATTTAGAAATGTTATATCTGTAAATCAATCCTAGGAAAAAAATCCAGAGATATGGGCAGAGATGTATGCATAAAGATGCCCATTACAGTGTTACTTTTAACAATGAAATTGGAAATTACTTAAACCTCCAATACTAGGAAAATATCAAACACATTATGGTTTATTCAGAGGACAGAATATTATGGAGCCATGGAAAAGTTTATTTATGACAAATGTTAACTCTATGAAGAAATCCTTGTAAATATACAGTTCAGTACATGTAATAGGAAATAAAAATATTTATATACATATGATTCAAGCACAGAACAATTATAGGCACAGAAAAGCATTAGGAAAAATAAATGAAATATTTCTCAGTGGCAGGATTATAGGAAACCTTTACTTCTTTGTAATTTATATACTGTTTAAAAAATACAATGCCAGTACGATTTTTAAAAATCACTTGAGGGAAGAAGTAAACACAGAATATGGGATCAAAATTAGTTCATTACCGTTCTATCGTTATTTCAAAATACTTTTTAAAAAAAATGTTCAGAAAAGCTTTGGAGATTAAAGCTCCTCTACCTGGCATAGGGTATGAGCATATTTTGTTCAGTAATCTGTAACATCTCCTTTCTCTCTTATAGGCTAAGAACAGTTCAAAGAAAGCAAAATTAAACCGAAATCACACACACACACACACACACACACACACACACACCCTTCAGCTGCTCTGAAGCATAAGGAAACAGGAAAATAATAAAGAACCCAAACCTGTGCCAGTTTCTCACAGCTACTTACTGGGAGACTGTTTCTATCACACTTCTAACTAGTGGTGCTAATGTTTAAATGCCCATAAAGGATCAATAAAGCCCTGCCTGGGTTAAAATGAGATGTGATGATGCACAACATTCTGTGTACAGGAAACTGTATACAAGAACGTGAGGGTAAACAAGGACAGACTTGTGCCTAGGGTGTGTGAAAGGCATCATGGGAGGGCCTGGGAAAGGTGGGAAGAAGCATGAAGCATGTCTTGACCTGCTGTCATTGCCAGAGCCACTGTGAGGCTTCCATACTTAGCATAATTCTACATGAATGCCAACATGTCTTAAATCTAACTTTCAGCCAGTGAGATGATAGGTGATAGATGTCCACTATAGGAATGATTTGGAGGGAAGGGGGTGTTCCCTAAACCGCTCCTACTCTGGCGCAGTAATACCCACAGGGAAGCTTTGCCCCAGATGTTTTTGATGGTTTATTCCCAAGAATTACTGGTGTTTTTCCCTCACTGATGAATGAGAAACAAAACACTCTCAAATGCAGTAAAAGGAAAGAAAATCTTTGCTATCCCTTGTGGAAAGGCAGCAGCAGTCCAGGAGTTCTCAATACAAAAGAAAAAGATGGGGTTTAGTGGAGAGGATTAAATGACCCCCATCCATCAAAAACAAAAAGTGAGCATCATAAATCCCTGAACAATCCCAGAAGGTATCTGATGGACCCCCGCCATCCATCTTGGCATGTCGGCGAGGAGCAGGTGGGATTCTCCACTGTCTCCTCTCCCGGGTGGTGCAGAGTCCAACAACAGCCCAGCATGCAAACGGGCGGAACATCGCCCCTTGAGAGACCAACAGACAGAACACTCAACACACCAGATCCTGAGAAGGCCTGGAGAGCACAATGATTGATTTGGCCATTTCGTTTAGAGAAACAAAGCCATTCTAAGCTGTTGTGTAGCATTCATTAGGGCAGAAACCACATCTAGGAGTCCATGGAGTGAACCTGTCCTCAGATGTGCTTTGTTTCACTATTACCTCCTTAAAAAAGAACAAAAAACAAAAAACAAACAAACAAAACATTCATATGACCTGAAGACATTTTAAGATTACAAAATTTCATGTGAAAATTGATCTCTGGGCCAGGCGCTGTGGCTTGCGCCTGTAATCCCAGCACTTTGGGAGGCCGAGGCGGGCAGATCACTTGAGGTCAGGAGTTCAAGACCAGCCTGGCCAACATAGTGAAACCCCATCTCTACTAAAAATACAAAAATTAGCCAGGTGTGGTGGCACCCGCCTGTAATCCCAGCTACCGGAGAGGCTGAGGCATGAGAATTGTTTGAACCTGGGAGGCGGATGTTGCAGTGAACTGAGATCGTGCCACTGCACTCCGGCCTGGGTGACAAGAGTAAGACCCCATCTCAAAACAAACAAACAAAAACACCATAGATTTCTGGCTTCTTTAAAAAAAATAACAAAACAAACAATCCTGTACAAGGGTCCACATTTGTCAGTAAACACTAACAAGCTACTATCTTCAGAGAAGGCATGTAGCATTCCATTTGACACAGTCCCCAGGAGCCTACTGCACTAATTTATATATTTGCCTGCCCCCTTAATCGGCTTTGACTTTTCAATCCATGAATCACACATCACACAAGGAAATATAATAACTAAATATTTCACTTTCTCCAGCTTGTAGGAAGGATTTACAGACATTTTCTTTCTTTCTTCCCTTTCTTTGAACTTTACTGCCAAAAATAATCAACCAATAAAATTTTAATCTTTTAAAAGAAACAAAAATCATATTTAGTTAGAGACACTTGGCATACAATTTTACCTTTGTTGTGTTGTTGTTTTACTAATGAGTCCATCTGAGTTCTCTTTGGAATGAATACAATAATTCATCTGGGGGTGGGGGAGAGAATGAAAGGTAGGAGGTTTGTCTTGTTCTCTAGAAAATATTCACCTGAATCCTGAATCTCCCCAAAGACAAGCAGAATTAGGGAGAAGAAGCACATCTATGGAAATGCAAAATTTCCCTGTCATAAAAATAAATTCTAAAAGATAAATTTTCAGCTTCAACATATAATGAAGTTATAGCTCTTTGACAAATGTTCTGTGTTGTCATGGCAACTGGGCCTGTTAGAGGTGTGCATAAAGAGGCCTGCCCATAAATCAGTATGTTTTAGGAAGGGGTTAAAACAAACATTTCTAGACTTTTCCCCAGATGTAATGCCAAAAATGTAATTATAGACATTTGTATCAGTCTGCCATAAAGAATGACAGCTCCAATTCTGCAAAATGTTAATTAAAAAGTCCATTAAATCCAAGTCCCTCTGAGAGAAATTAATATCACACCTAAGGTTGGGAGTCAACGCAACTCAATGGCTACGAAAATTGGAATGGCAAAGTTCGAAAGGGAGGCTTAAAAGCAGCTCTAATCTATAAGCTGTTTAATTAAGGGTTTGGACTAGATTCCGACTCTCAAGAGAAGAAATGTTGAGGGAAAAAAGGGCAATGCTCAGAGCCTTTCTAGAAGCTTGAGAGAACACAAAACTGTAATCAAAGATATGGGGCTTAGGTTTGCAAGGGAGAAACTGATAGACTGAGGTTAGCCCAGCTGAAAACGCAGAGGTGAAGCACCTAGGAATCGTTAAATCCAGGAGGACATAGACAACAAGCAGTAAGCATTGGCAGCTTGCAATGAAGTCAGGAAAAATGAGAACTAGCGTAAAATCAGACATTTGAAAAATGTTTCTTAAGGCAAAGGTCATGAGATTCCACCCCAAAGGTTACAGATTGGCAGCCTACAGGCCAGGCCCAATTGAGTCAAAAGACAAGTTTTGTCTGGCCTGCACAGTGTTCTTTAAAAATGTACATTGTTTGCCAACATTTAAAAATCAGGAGATTTCACATAACCTCTGGCTTCTTCTCTTTAAAAAGCAGATGATTTGGCAGCAACAAGCCCTAGATTCCCACGTGGCACCCAGAGCTGGAGTTGCACTCAGAGAACATAAGCTCCATGAAGACAGTACTTTGCCTTTCTCACCCTGTGGCCCCAGCACTTCGCACAGTCCAAGGCATGGAGAAGGGTTAAATGCATGGTTGAATGAATGAGTGAGTATCAGCTGCCCTGTTTAAATAAGACACACACTCTCCAAGGGGCTGCCCCTTTCTCCTCCCTTTAACTGTTACTTGCCTGGCCCCACCTTGCTCTGTGCTATAAGTTTTTTCTTTAGTTGAGACACCTCACATTGCCTCTTGATATTAGTTCCCCATAGAATTCACTCTGATGACCACCTATGTGGACCACTGAAGTGAATGATAATGTAATGGTATTCTTTAAGGATTATAAAGACTAGTCTAAGATAGGAGCTTCCTTTAAAGTCTGGCATCACCATCATCATCATTCACCCTGCAGGCAGGACAGTGCATAAGGGGACCTGCCTAACCCCCTTCTTTCGCTTGGAACAAAGCAAATACTTCTGATGAGCTTCAGATCTAAATACCTGTTTATTCATTCAATAAACACAAAACTCCTTCAAAGTGTTTTTATGACTAAAAGCTATATAATATGTCTCTTTCACCTTGATGTCCAGAGATTTAACTTTTTATTAAATGAATGAATGAGTGGTGGTAATAGCTACAGAAAATAACTATACTGTGAATCTACTAAGTACTAGATACATGCATTGTTAACTTAGTCTCACAATCCATATGGTGGAAATTAGTATCCCTCTTTTACAGAAAAGGAAAAACTGAGATTTAGTGAGGTTAGGGGATACGTCCACATCACGGGCCAAACAGGGATTGGAACTCAGATCTTCTTGGCATCTACATCCTGTACCTTCCATTGTGCTATCAACCTCTCAGTTCAACTCTGTTCTCCAGGTAGTGGGTTACATGGTGGCCTGTAAAAAAAGATATGTCCAATCCTGACCCCTGAAACCTGTGACAGCGATCTTACCTGGAAATAAGGGTCTTTGCAAATGTTATTAAAAATTACTAAAATGGGATTATCGTGGATTTAGGGTAGGCTCTAAATCTAATGACAATTTCTATAAGAGGAAGAGAGGACACAGAGACTCAGGGAGAAGAAGGTGAGCTGAAGGCAGCTGCAGTGGCTGGAGTGATACAGCTACAAGCCAAAAGATGCCGAGAATTGCCCCCGGAAACTAAGACAGACCCTCAGGTCCTCCAAAAGGAACCAACCCTGTCAACACCTCACTTTCAAACTTCCGGACTCCACAATGATGAGAATAAATTTCTGTTGTTGTAAACCATCACGTTTGTGGTAACTTGTTATGGCAGCCCCTGGTTCACATCCTGAAGAAGTTCCCCAGAGATCTTTGCTTCTGCTGTCCATGGGGGGGCGGGGGGTGGAATTTAGTTTCATTCAGAATCCTAAAGCTTTACTGATCTGCCCTGCCTCAGAAGCTCCCTATCTCTCATTGAGCCTTTCAGCTATGAGGTCCCACATAGCTTTACTCAGAAACATTCACACATCTCAACAAAAGCGAACTCAACTGAGAATCACATCTTTTTCATTTGTTTCTTTGAAAGCACAGGAGCACCTTTGACAGGAGTGGCATGTGGTCTAATGCTTTGGAGCAATCTAGTTTAATGTAGCAACAGCAGACCCAACCTCCTCTCACCAGATGAACACTATGGCACAATTATTAATATGGGGGTATAGGAAAGAAGGTGCCATTCTGTGTGCAGAATTCTGTGGCAGCTTCTAGGAGGGTGGGAAGATAGGTAACAATCATGATAATCATTGTTTTGGTCATTGCTACTGTTACTGAATGCCATGCTGTCTGAATGACTTGCCAGACTTTTTTTCCACTTAAGTCTCCTAGTCACCCCACCCTTGTTTTAATGAGGACGAATCTAAGACTTGGAGAGTTAAGGGCCAAGTCCAAGGTCATCCAATCAATGAGTTGAGGGTGGTGGGAGGAAGAGGGTCAAAGCAAGTGGAGTAGGCAGCTTAAGGAAGTGGACCAGAGGTGGTGGGTGGGGAAGCATGGCTGGAGCGGCAATGTCCTGAACTTGGAATGCTCTTTTGAGAAGCTTGGACTTAATCTACTCAGCTGTGCAAGTTGCCTAAGGCTCAAGCCTGCATCTTGGGAAGATAATGTGGGACTCAGGGGGTGGAAGCACGGTAAGAAGGGCAGAGAGAAGACCAGCTTGTCCCTCTCAACTACAGAGGGCCTGGAGCATGGTAGGCAGGGTGGGGGTACACAAAATGGACAGGTTTGAAAGGTTTGGGTGAGGAAGACCTGGCTTGATTTTGGAACCACATTCAAGAGCCCAGGGAGAGGAAAGCTGTCCTGGGTAATCCAGGAGTCGGAAGGATGAGCAAATTGTGCACCACAGCAGAAGGCACGGGGCAGGTGTGTCTGGGCACACGTAATGAACTCAGTTAAACAAACAAACAAACAAAAACTGATCTTTTTGCCTCTGGAACCCACAAAATCCAGAGGTGTTTGGTTAGCAGATGGTGCTGTAGCTTCTGTCTTCTCTCCTCAGATCTGATAGATTTCCTTCAAGGGAAATTGGTTGGATTTTAGAGGGTGTATCTCCAAATTAAATCCATGAATAGCTTTAAGCTCTCCAAAGGAAAGAGCCTACATACCGTGGCACTGTGATGCAAGACGTAGAAGCTGCTGGCCTATTTCCCCAAAACGTCCACCTTTCCAGCAGCGGACAAGTGTGTCTCATAGGCCCAGAGCTCACCGGGACACAGAGCATCCAGAAACACTGTCTGCATCTCAGGTAAGAAATTGCCAAACTTGGCAAGAAAAATTTAGAACTGAGAGCTGCCTCAGCCTCTCTGGGGAGCCCATTTAGGGCTGCCTACAGAGTTGGGGGCTCCAGAGCCCCTTTCTTGCTCCTGTTGGGCTGCCCCACCTCCTCTGAATAGCCATGCCACCCTCTCTCCATGCATTACTAGAGGAAAAGAGCTAGTAGCCCAGGGCCAACATACTAATTGGCCAGGGTCTAAGATGATCTGAATTCTGCATGCTGATCTCAGTAAGAAGCAGGTGGAAAGGGTGCCAACAAGCACTGGCCACAGAGTCAAAAGATCAGTTTCTGAATTCCGGCTCAGCCTGTCAACTAGGGAGAGCCACAGATCGCTGGTGGTGGGGCGTGAGGGGTCTCTCAGAACCACTGTTACTGCCATTGTGTGCCCTGCAGTGCCAACAGCCAGCACCTGTGTCACTTTTCTGGGGGACTTCCCTTGAGCTATTGGAGCCCATTTTTGCCTGTTGCAACCCGCAGCTAATGACTGACAGGTGCACACATGTGACAGCCCAGCTCCCTAAGCTCAGGATGGGACAACTCTAAGGGGCAACTTAAATGACTGAACTTAAATGGCTGAAACCACCTTTGGCCACAAGGCTTTGGCTCAAATCATACTCCTGCTTAGCTCCTCCCCCACTGTCCTGCTTCCCCGTACCTGTCCAAGGCACACCCTTAATAAATTACTTGCACATGAATCCTCATCTCAGCGTCTGCTTCCAGGAAGCCTGACTTAAGACAAATATCTACTTAGGGCTGTTGTAAAGGAACCACGTTTGAAAGCTACGAGCAGAATGTCCAGCAGGAAAGTCACAAACGGCAACATTTGGCATCAACACTTGTTATGTTTGGCTCATAGAGACCTTAAAAAATGTGAAGGGTCTTGCCAACATTTAAAAACTGGAAAATTTCACAGAAAAACCTGGATCTCCCCTTGTCTTAAAAAAATCAGAAGATTTGGGTACGCTAGGCTTTCATTCCTGCACGCCAACATGCGCTGGGCTAGGGGCAGCCCTACCCTGTGCATGGGGCATTCTCCTCCATCCCAGCCACTCACACCCAGGACTGTCCCAACCTGTAGTCATTTGAATCAGGAACCTATGGTCTAGCACATAGAAAGTACTCAATAAAGTTGGTTGAATCTGAATAAGGTCTCATTTTCCTTGAAAACAATTCAATGCAAGGGCTGCTGAAGTCCAGGAGTGAGTAATCGTGTAAGAGGATGCATCGCTCTGTACCACTCCGACTTGGTCCTCATGCCTGGCAAGGCATTGATGTACACTTCCATAAACACTCTTCTGAAAGAATATGAATCAATAAAAAGAGCTGTCATGATAGGAAATTTGTTTCACGGGGAACACAAAATGAAATGAAATAAAAATCACTCGTGGTTTTAGTATGTAGGTGAGAAAAACAAAAACAGGTCTTAGTTTCAGATGTTGTTTTATGTTGCCATAAATAAAAGGATGGCTACAGCTCAAAAATTACATTTTAAACATTTCAAAATGTTGACTTGCCCAGCCTGGGTACTTTAAAAAAATAATAATTATTGTAGTAGAAGACTTTTTAACCAATGAAACTGACAGTAGGTCATTTAAGGAAGTGGAGTCTCCGAAAGCACTCCACCCAGATGCTCAGCCAGGAGTGTCCAGGGTGCTGGGCAGGTTGGTCATTGTGTTTTACAGAGAGATGGCAAGCAGCAATTAACGAGCATATCTGTTAAGTGGAGCTCAGATAAGACAGTATCTACTGTTGAGAATGCACCTCGTAGACCTTCAAGGACAGGGAACATAGTTGACCAAGGGTACCAAATGCTGAACTCTGGAATTCATCACCTCATTTGCACAGAGGCCAAGCTCCAGAGCCAATGAGTGAGAGTGGTGGAAATATAAAGGCAGAACCCTCCTGGGAGACAAGGAAGTCTTCTGATGGCTGATTTGGCTCAAATACTCCCCAGCAGCCTCGCCAATAACTCCCTAGAGTGAATGGCAGTCGAGGGTGCTTGACCTAAGCCTCCATCCCTCTCTTATTCACCCACAGTCCTGCTTGCATTGCAGTCTGATGCTCTTACAGATCCTTGCTCTCGGATTCCCTTCCCGGTTTCTCTCACCCAAGAGTTTCTCGGGATAAAAATCTTTGCAGCTTTAATCCTATCTTGGTGTCTTCTTCTGAGAGGACACATTCTGCACTGGAAAATTCCTATTGTCCACATTTGGCAAAAATCTGTCTACTCTACCCAATAAATGAAGGCTCCCAATTTCTTTGTATTCCCATGAATCGAAAGGAAAAAGCACTTACAAAGGAAAAACCTAAGATGAGTGGGCTTTGAGGAATTGAGTATAGAAGTAAGAGAAAGAGAAAAAGAAAAAGAAAAAGAAGGCTTCAGGGGAAGGAGGAGGGTCAAGGGAAAAGAAGGTGACAACTTCTTTGTTTTTCCTCCACTTGGACAATTTTCTAAGAATATGGGCATGGAGACCCCTGAAATAGCCTACTCACACCACTAGAAAAAAACTCTCTGATGCTTTATGCATTACCTATCTTGCTCCAGAATTCCAAATGCTAAATTGCAATTTGGAGATGAAATGTATCATCCCTTAGAGGACTGCTGGCCAAGATGTCCTTTGTGGTGAAAATGACAAACACAGGTTGTCACTTTCCATATCCCAAACCTCAACATTTCTAGATTTTCATTTTGTTGAAAGGTGGAAAAAGGGAAGTAAATTGGCTTATGAAATATGTAAAATGCACCTCATAACCAAGAAAAGAAGGACCACAATTTACACACATTCTCTCTTCTCTCTCTCTCTCTCTCTATCTCTCTCTCTCTGCTAAGAGGGTTAACATTATAAGAAAACCTTCAGGCTGGTTATTTTATAATTCACAGCAAAATAAAAAAAGGAGACGAAATCAGCAGCATCATTTATAAACCCTGAAAAATGGAAGTTTCCAAGCTGTCATAAATAAGGATGGAAGCATTTGCCAAGTCAGAAATTTTGCCAAGTTTGAAATCCACTCAATCCTTACATCTTGGAGCTCAGAACGGAACACCAACCTTTTGGGATTTGTAATCATTTCTTCTCAGCAAAACTTCTTGCTATTTATAAGGAAGTAAAAACAAAGAGCAAAAAATACAACATGGAAAGTTTTTTAAGAAGAGCTGGGAGTGTTATAGCACAGTAAGCACTGAGGAGGTGATAATGGTAAATGGTGTATGTACTGGGATTACATTCCCACTTAATCAAATAGAACTGAAAATACATGGTATTCCTATTCCATAGGGGTGTGTGTGTGTGTGTTTGTGTGTGTGTAAATTCTTGTGCCCTTTCCTTGCTCTCTCTCTCTTGCACACACACATAAACACACTAGCTAAGTACATGCCGCCCAACCAATTTGAAAATTTTAAAGTGTGAAAATTAAAGAAAAGACAAAGCGTATTTATGGTGTTTGTCTTGAGTAAAAAGAGAACTGAAAGAAAAGAGAAGAAAATGATTTTTTTAAAAAAACATAAAAGGGAAATAAAAAAAGAGAAAACAGCTTACAAGGGCAGGGATACTTCATGCATTTACACCAAGTCAAGAAGAATTACAGCCACCAAAATGAAGAGCGGAGGTCTTATGGCTAGCTCAGAACTTGCAGCCTAGAGACACCCAAGAGACAAAGGAAAATCATTGGCCTCAGAGAAACAATGCCAGAAGCAGGTATTTTATAGGCAGACAAATCTGATGTGTGTGCCCTTGGACAAGTCATTTAACTTTCTAAGCCATTGTTCTCTTATTATGGGCAGTAATAGTATCAATATCATAGACATTACCGTTAGGCCATAGCCAGTAAGGCCAAAGATAGAGTCGCTTGGTTTGTGGAGGTACCTCCCAGTGCCTAGCTCACTGGCCAACATACACACTTGATCCTTGAACAACGCAGGTTGGAACTGCTTAGGTCCACTGATACATAAATTTTTTTCAATGAATATATTGGAAATTTTTAGGAGATCTGAAACAATTTGAAAAAATTAACAGATGAAACTTGTAACCTAGAAATATTGAAAAAATTAACGAAAAGTTAAATATGTCATGAATGCATAAAATATATGTAGATACTAGTCTATGTATTAACCAACTGTTCATGGAATTAGTAAGACTTCTGGTCAAAAGTAAGCTATTGGCTGGGCACGGTGGCTCACATCTGCAATTCCAGCACTTTGGGAGGCCGAGGCAGGCAAATCACTTGAGGTCGGGAGTTCAAGATCAGCCTGGCCAACATGGTGAAACCCCATCTCTCTTAAAAATACAAAAATTAGCTGGCCATGGTGGTGCACACCTGTAGTCCCAGCTACTAGGGAAGCTGAGGCAGGAGAATCACTTGAACCTGGGAGGCAGAGGTTGCAATGAGCAGAGAGCAATCGCACCACTGCACTCCAGCCTGGGCAACAGAACGAGATGCTGTCAAAAAAAAAAAAAAAAAAAAAAGAAGGAAAAAAAGTAAGCTGTTAGTAGTTAAGTTTTGGGGCAGTCAAAAATTATACTCATATTTTCAACTGTGCAGGGGATTGGTGCCCTTAACCCCCACATTATTAAAAGGTCAACTATAATTGACACTTAATAAATATTTACTGGAGTTGGAAGAGATTTGATGGAAGACAAAATGAGATCATATATTAAAGAATATAACATATGTCTCACGGTTTTGTCAAGGAAAAATAACTCACCCCATATGGTTCAAATGAAGAGATATATTGTAGGGCCACACAGAGAGATGTGGGCGGGGTAAAGAAACAAACAGGAAATAGGCACTCAGCGACTGACAACAGTGGGAAGCCCTTACCAACTCCAGGGATCAGGAACGGAAAATAGCTTTGCTGGATCCCAGCGAGAGCTGGAGCCACAGAGAAGGCGCCATTCTGCAGGACGCCAGATAGGGAGGGCTGAGCCTGTTTAAGGCTGGCGCCTCCACAGGGGGAACACAGCAGACATACCCTGAATGCCTCCTCTACCTGAGACCTGCCAGTGCACCCCATGGGTCAGACACCCTGAGAAGCCAGCAGGAGACCTGCATGTAATTAGACGTGGCATTCGATTCAACAGCGTTGAGTGAAGGGTGATGGAGAGGTAATCAATCAACCTTCCCAAGACCCAGGAGCCTGGAGTAAAAGCAAAGAGGAAAATCTGCCTTGAGAGCAGTCTTTGAAAAGCCTGGAAGCACCCTCAGAGGCTGTGTCCTAGTTCAGGTGACAAACCTAGAACTCTCCACAGAAGGTAAAACAGTGCTGGCGACTCCATACTTCCTGCTCCGACTCAAGGGGCTTGAGGTGAAATTGCATGAATTTACTTGAGGCTGAAGTAAAATCCTTAAAGCAAACAGCCGTGGCCTATGTTTCTATATAACAATTCAGCAAGACTGATTACAGCATGATGATAATTTTTAAAAAGAGATGGAAGCGTGGTTAATAAACACAAAAGAGGTTTCTCCTTTCCTTCTTAGCAACAGGATAAAAATTTTTAAGAGAGAGAGGGAGAGAACTTACTGTTCATTAATTTATGGTCATGCAGAGATTTTAACTCAGTAAACACAGGCTCCAGGGTCTTGTAGCGTGTGAGATGGGGCTTGACCAAATGACTGGAAAATTAGCATGTGCCCTTGGCAGTCTCTCTCAATCACTGGCTGCCAGACGGGACATTCGAGGACAGGCACATCGAAGTGACCAAGCTGCTCCGACGCTGCTCTGCCTCTGGGTGTTCGAAAGGCAAGGAACAGCGCAGGCATTTTTCACCACCTTGTTCTGACGTCTGGATTCTGTTCATGGAGATGGCAGGACGTGTCCTCCACACCCCTTCCCACCAGGCCCTTTCCACTCGCAAGGTTTCCCTCACGAGAAACCTAACTAGATTAGTTCACTCACCAGAGAGTAGGGACCATTCCAAAAGAATGGGAAGTACTAAAGTTCAAGAGTGATGAGAAAATTCACCTGAAGGCAATCAAAAACAGCAAATCCATCTTCAGTTATAACGGACAAAGCAAACGTGCTGGGGTTAACTAATTAGCGCTGAGTACAGACTTGATGCAACTTCTCTTTTTCACAAGGTAAAATTTAAAATGCATGTGCCAGTTTCACTACTGTGCCACATACTTGCAAGTCAAGATCTGCAAAGGGTTTGTTCATGGCACAAATACCTGAGGACTTGCTAGGATCAAGGGGTGCCTCTCCAGTGACTTCAGTTAACTTTACAATTCTACTTTGGTACAACAATAACACAACTGCCAGTGCTAGTAGGAGTGGCCAGTGGGCACTTGCATGAACCTAAGAGTTACCACCATCTTTCAAATTGTGCCCTACACACCTGGCTGGCCTCGCTCTAGCCCCAGCCCAGTTCAAGAATCCAGTTCACATACGGAGCACCAGCTTTACAGCCAGCCTGCTTGAACTCAAATCCTAGTGTTAACTTGTTAGCTAGGTAACCTGAGGCAAGTCCCTCATGGCTCCATTCCTCAGTTTCCTAATCTTTAAAATATAGGCAATATTAGCTTTGGCCTCATAAGGTTGTTGGGAGGATCATGAAGCACTTAAGTTTGAAGTCAATACCTGTTACCTATCATTATCTCTTAGGTCCTGTGGTAGAGCTCACTAAAGGATGTATTAGGAAAGGTGGTAGCAACAGTAAAATTGTCCTAAATTAAGTGCTAGAAATACATCAACGCCACTCATTTCAAATGATTTAATGATAAGAAAAAAGTGCAAATTATGAAGTATTTTTAAGAACATGAGATTTATGACTTGAAACATGAAGTCGTTCCAGCTAGGCCAATCATGTGTGGCCTCCTAGAGCTATTACCAGAAACGACTTCAGGAAGGAAAAGAATAATCTAGTTATTCATAACTCATTGCCTGTGAATACTTGTTTCTAAGTCTTGAGGGAACTTGAAACTGTCTTTTCTTTGAAACAATCTTTTGGCTAAGTTGTTACTTACATTCTTAGCCAAAGATTTTTAAATAGATAATTCAAAAATTAAAGTTGATGCAGTCCCTGTTGAAACGATAAAAAGAAATCTGAATTAACAAAATGAGAACTAGTGAGGCCAGCTGTATTCAGTGTAAGACATTCAGAGCTATTTGTCCAAGCATTTGCAAATGACAGAACATCATTCAAACTCATGGAACTATTAGGATATTGGCCAAATAAATCAGATCCTCTTATTTTATCAAAATCAAACCTGAGGCAGAATCAGTGTGTAAGAATTGGCTTGGATAGAGAGAAGAATTCAAGAGCAAATCCTAATAACTCCTGAAACAATTCCAAACAATTCCAAAGTGGCCCACAGGTTGGGCCACACCCAGGATGGCCCAGTGAGTGAAGTTTCCTTTCATTTGGTTTCCATTATTTGCAACCACACAATCTGCATATGACCAAGATTGGCAAGTGGGTTTGTAATTCGTGGACATTTACTGAGGTACACCCAATGACCCGCCAACCAAAGCTCCTTTGAAGTATTAGTTATTAGCAATACCGAGTGTCCCACTTGCCAGGCAATGTGCTAAGGGCTTTACCTGAGCCATCTCATTTAACCCTTATAAGAGCCCAGTGAGGTAAATATTGTACTATTCTTATTACCATCATCTCATTCTGCAAAGGAAGAAATTGAAGCATGGAGCAGTGAAAGAACTTTCCCAAGATTATATTGTTTGCGGGCACAGCTGGGATTCAAACCTGCATAGTCTGTGACAAATGCCTGCCACTCCAAATTATCATACGACCTTCAGATGTTAGATGCAACCTGTTCTCTGTTCAACAAATGGAGAAGGGAGTTTGGAAAAAGCACAAGTCACTAACACTGAACTCTGAGCTTTTTTCTTTTCTTTTCTTTTCTTTTTTTGAGATGGAGTCTTGCTGTGTCACCCAGGCTGGAGTGCAATGGCGCGACCTTGGCTCACTGCAAACTCCACCTCCCGGGTTCAAACGATTCTCCTGCTTCAGCCTCCCAAATAGGTGGGATTACAGGTGCCCGCCACCACGCCCAGCTAATTTTTGTATTTTTAGTAGAGACAGGGTTTCGCCACGTTGGCCAGGCTGGTCTTGAACTCTCGACCTCATGATCCGCCTGCCTCAGCCTCCCAAAGTACTGGGATTATAGGTGTGAGCCGCTACACCCAGCCCAACACTGGGCTTTTACAAGAGGGGCAGTATACTTGACTTGATAAAGCATGAGGTCACACTAGATTAGTTTTTCCAATCCCTAAGTCTGATATAGAGCAAAACCCCTTGGGTGTCAACAGAAGGGAATGGCAGGCTCAAATGAATCGGAGCCTGAGGTCCTACAAACCTCACTTTTACCTCCTGTTTTCAGTGGGAAAAATGGGGCAGGAACCATGCAGCTGACCTGAGGATAGAGACAAAAGGGACATGAAGTGTGGGCATCATGCTAACAGTTATGGTCTCATGGTATCTTCCCTCTACATCCAACATGTTCCCCTCTCTCTCGCTTTCAAGTACAAGTCATTATGTTTATATGTCCACAAAGTCATTTAGAATAGAGAAACAGAGCATTGAGTATACTCTCTTATTGTGACCTGGGTCATTTCAAATTTTTAAAATACCAAAGGGCTTTGCCACAGAATTTAGGGTTTTTTAAAAAATTCCCATAAGTTTTTTTTTTAAAGGATTGCCTTTTAGCCAAATAAAATATTTCTGATGCAAGAATCAGTAAACAATGAATGGACAATTCATACAGGAATTTTAAAAGACGTTTTTGGGGGGATAATTTATCACAGAATCTGAAATGGGCCTGGTACTCCCCTAAAACTCTCAGTGACATTTCTCACACTATTTCTTCTAAAGTCTTCAGTTCTGAACACAACCAAGGGCACTCGGGTGACAGCACACACTTGAGGAAGTGTGAGGAAGTACACAAGATCTACAGAGAATGCAAGACACAAGGAGATGAATTATCAAACTTTATTGGCTTGTTAAAAATGATTGAATTCAGCAAGTACATTTATGATCTATCCACATTGTTAAAACAGCACTAAAAATAAATTTTTTAAAAATGATTATCCATTATTTACAGAAAATGTGAAAAAAATGGCTTTTAAACCCGGAACATTATAGGAAAAAAGAAAAACAGGGCATGAGAATGATTCACAGGCTGCCTCTGGATTACAGCAAATGGTTGAACATGAAGTGCGTGAAACTCAAGGATTTGCGTTTCTTAGGAATCTCTTGTTATTTTGTATGTGTTTATATTCAATTCATAAATGGACTGTCTTACAATAAAGGTGATAAAAAAATCTCTGTTCCTTTCTTTTTGCTTTTCACACATTTTTTTTCCCATAAAAACCCACTGCAGTCATAGTCAGTAGTTAGGGGTGGGGGTTGGTTCAACACATTCTGGGTGCTCACTCATGAACATGCCAAAGCTATACGGCAACACTAGCCTGAATTCAACTTAGAGTTACCTCACCATCAAAATCAGGTGGCTGGGACGTTCTTTTGTCTCTGAAGACCAAAACTTGAAAATGGACTGACTTTAGTGGGAAATTTCCTTCTGCGACAGCCACCGTCATGGAAATTTCCTGAGCTGGGAGTTCTGTCAACCGAATTAAGTCTGGCAGCACCCGGCAGCAAATTCAATTCATGGTCTGTCCAAGAGAGTCCTTAATCTTCCCCTATGTCTTTAGATGAACCTGGTATGGTTTGCAGGTACTACAGGCATGTGAACGTAGCAGAACACACTTAATAGAGTGGTTCCTTCTGTACTAATTTCCTTGGAGTCAAGTCAGCTAAGCTGCGCAACTCCAGAGGCTCTGGGGACATAGACTAGATGTGACTGGCCCTGCCCATGTGGCTGGATGCATCAACCCTGAGAACCCTATGCTATATGGAATTGCTTGTCCTCAGTCCAGCTGTCTCTCTGTATCTGGAGTCTAGACAAAACAAGATGAAATGAACTTCTAGTGTAGTGTGAAGGAATCAGATTCAAACCAAGAGAGAAGTTCTAGACAGCTAGCACCAAAACAGGTGGAGGTGTAAATCATGCAAAGGAAGAAAGCACAAGTCTTGTGTAGTATCTTGATTCCATTTTGCAATGGAGGAATAAAAAGTCGTGTGTGTTCTAATTCTGTGAAACAACCAAGGAAACAAAAATAAATTCTCAGTTGGTCATGGGGTCAATTTAGAATACTAGAGAGAGAGAAAAAAAAAGTCAAGTGCTCTAAAGGAATAAAGAGAATAGAAGAGGAGAGAGAAAGCGGGCTTCCCTCCATCATGCTCTCTCTCGCACCTGGCGTGAAACTGGTTTTCTGTCTTGAGCTCTTCGAGCTATTTACTCCACACACCCCTGAATAGGTGTCGCCTCTGCTCTGTCTGAGGAGACGCTCCAAGCCTCAGCCATTCTGGGCCTAATTCAGGATTACTTGGAGAGTGAGAAGCCAAAAGCAAACTCCTGTGTTCTGTGTTGCTGGGTGGGGCTGGGATTGTTTAGTTCTTGTCCTTGCTACCTATGTCTGGAAAGAGAACCTAGTGGGTCAGAAATGAAATCAGTCCCTGCTGGGAGACTGGGAGAGAAAACCCCTGAATCAATTCTCTCTAATGTGTGTTGAGATTTGTTTTTCCTGTTGTGAGATGAACCTTTCTTAGCCTCAGACTGTACTTTTGTCGTCACAGAGTCAGTGTCTCATCTGATGACAGTGGACGCGTTCCTTAGTCTAGCTCAGCAGCCTGAGAGGGTCTCTGGAGGCCCCCATTGAGCCATGAGTAAATATAATAAGACATAGGACATGCACCACATTAAGGGCACCCATGAAAATGGGACATGTACTTTCGTATCTAAACCTGGCAGCACCTGACTGGGCCAAGAGACATGAGCACTGTTGAAAAGAAATTAGTGTCAGAAATAACAGGAGGAAGGATTTGCTAGGATGTCTCTGGCTACACGGGAGTAGGACCAACCAGGAATGGGTTGAGGGGAGACATTGGTGCAGAATTCCCAGCAAGGGGAGACAGCCGAGGGTCACAGCACGGTGGGAATCAAAGGAGAGGAGCAAAGGTAATTGACATGTTACAGATAACTGGGTTGTTAAACTCAGTTTCTTAGCTTGTGGTAACAAAGCCCTCAATGGCAATGTCAGGAAGAAAGAAAAGGGAATTTGCAACGGAAAGACAGAAGGATACCGTGAGAGAACAATGATCATGTTTTAAGACAAAAGTAACAAACTGGCAGCCCACAGACTTTTGTTGGCTTACAAAATGTTTTAAAAATAACTGAGCCAACTTTTTAACAATCGGGACATTTCACACAAAATCCAGGTTTCATGTTTCTCCTAAAGAATCACAAGATTTGGAAACCTGGGCTTCCATTCCTGTGGGGCACAGTTGGCTGAGGCTGGGGACAGTGGCCCCTCTGGAAGGGCAGGCATCAGCTCACACAGATCATTCTGTTCATTTAGGAGACCTGCCTGGCAATGAAGTACCAGAACCTTTATTGGAGAGTGACAGGCCCGATTTCAGCAAAAATGCTACCTCTCCTTTTCTAATGCTGCAATAATGCAACACATGGCATTAGGAAGCTCTTAAAAGCACATTTCTTATGGGAGACATAAAAAGCAAAATGATGAAAAGGGGTGGTCTAGAGTACAGAAAAGAGAAGCTATGTTACTGATCGTCCCTTCAGGGATTAAAAAAAAGAAAAGAACACGAGAACTATATGAAATAATTTTCTAATAGCCTGCTGTTTTCATCGTTCCCTAGGAGATGTCAACTGATCTTTGATATATTAAATTGCCTTATCTGTCCACTTCTCTCCATTTTAAAACAAAAATCTACCTTGCAATTCTTCTAGCTGTTGGGTACAAATTTTTTTTTTTTCCTTTTTGGGTCTGGGACACTTTAAAATAGTTCTTAAACAATCCATAGCCTTTCTATGGCTCCATGGTATAACATAAAAGCTTTAAAAATCTTTTTTGTACCAAATGGCTGATTCTCAAGAACCTTTGCCATACTGAGCTCCTGCCTGGCTCACAGCTTGAATTTCATCTCTCTTTCAGGGTCACGATTTCTGCTATTAGCTGGCCTCTTTGTAAATCAACACCTTTGGGAAAGATCGGAATCTAAGTAATGACAGAAACTGTCATTTAGCCATGAACAAGAAAATGGGAATTCAGAAAATATTCGGACCTCCCCACATTGAGGGCCAGCTGCCCTTACACTCAAATGGAGTTAGGAGGAAAACTTGAGAACTGGCGGCATGTTTCTGCTTTTGAGAAACTGCCCCTCTTTAAGGCATGGGTATGAAGTAGCCAAGTGAAATGCTGTGATCCATAGGATTCTGTGAAAGGTCTTCATCAAGCAATAACGTATTTAGTGGCTAATGTAAAGGATACAATATAAAATATTCATTATGGGTATCCTTTTTATATCAAGTGGTACCTAAATGGATCCTGGTTTATTAAGATTAATGCCTTGGTTTACAGAGGATTCAAAACAATGTTTCTGACTGTGTTGGACTAGTTAAAAATCTATAGAACCTTAAAGCTAAATTGCAGCATTTGTGCAACTATTTCCAAAAAAAAATAAATTTTTAAAACATCAATGTTTCCAATCCAGCTATGGCATCTGTGTGCATGTCTAACAATCAGAGCTGATCGTGTTTTCAAACAAAATGCTGCAGGGCCTGGCTCTGAAGTCCTCCTGACAAAAAAGGAGCAGGGTGGGGTGGGGTGGGGTGGGGTGGGGATAGCCAAACCTCTCTTCAGGACAAGGATACTGCCTGACACAGACTGAACAGAGCATATGAAGGTCACTATGATGCTAAAGTGAATGAAACAGGTGTCCATGGGTCAGACTTAGGGGGGATGCAGAAATCCATAGCTCTAAGGCTGCCCTCTCAGCAATGAAGAAGGACATTACAAAGCATATATTCATTAGCGACCTGCCACCTCTTTGCTGCTGGGGTCAGGACAAGCTTTCCTACCCATGAAAACCCAGCAGTATGACAGTATGTTGTAGGGGGGACTATCCTTCTTAGAATCTCCTCTCCTGCTCACAGCAGGCCAGCCATTCTGCTCCCGGGCCTTTTCAGAGTAGAAAAGCTGCAGTTCTGTAATGCAAACAGCATGAGATACTGTGGCCTTCTCACTCAGCAGACTTCTAAAAAGCAGGTGGATCGCAGAGGGCAAATAAAAAAGGGCAAGGTTATAATTTCACCATATGCATATATTCCACTCTTAGTTATTCTGAAATTGACTATGCCTAACCTAAATCTATAGCCCCAACAAAACAGCTGTTGCTGCTTGTTCTTGTTTTTTTCTGCTTCTTCTTTTTAAACGTTTTTCATTTGTTTGTTTTGTTTTGTTTTGCTGGCTAAGGAACTTTAAGACAATCCTTAACATTGTTTGACTGTCGGACCTAAGCTAAACATTTGGACTTTTATTGACAGTGAAGGAAATAACCTTTTAATAATACTACCAAGTCCCAAAGTGATGGTATATATACCCTTAACTCTTTTAGTCACTGTGTTATAGATGAAAAAGTCAAACCCTCTGAATTCAGTGCTGATTAGAGTACAGAAAATCATACTAAAATATGTGTTACATGTAGATTAGACTATTCAGTGTGCACTTATACCTGTTCCCAACTTTAAATTTTTTTTAACTTTGCAGGTCAATTTTAATAAACAGAAGCAATTAAGTCAATAAATGTCCAGTAGGGTCAAAAAGCACACTTTTCAGAAGAGAAGTACAATCCAGTGGGATTTCATTTCAGTTTTGTATTTGAACTACTGTAAGAAGAGAAGCATTAATTTAACATGTTTTCTTGAGGTGCTGCTTAGCTGCCTGAGAGTTGCCTCTGCACTGGTGTTCCCCAATCACAGCTCACAGTATATGCAGGCTTCATATAGTACACCCTCCAAACGCCGCCCACATCTACCAGAAAACCCCAGATAAGCAGCACTTCCCGGGATAAGCCAACAGCAGTCCCAAGAGTCCAGCTTACAGGGCAGCATCAACCAACAAGCACCACAGCCCCTTTCTCTGTCTTTTCCTTTATTTCAGCTACCCATCCAGTGGGATCTTATGAAACAAAACAAAACCTAAAAGAAACACAAAATAAAACATAAGTCATGCTCAAAAGAAAAATCAATGAAAATTAACATACAAGTACAATAACTTTCAAATGAACATAATAAATAAACATAAAAAAATGAGACACAACATGGAATACGCTTTAAATCATAGAGCAATATATAATAACAGAACAGAAGGTGGGGAAAAATGAGCATCTCATTATTGAGCAACTTAGTTTTAAACTTAAAACTGATTTTACATGGTACATGAAACAAGGAAAAGAAATGCGAAGGATTTCTGCATACAGCTCCACCCACAACTGTATCGGCTGTTAGCAGCATACTTTAAGGAGGAAACATCTGTGTACAATACAAATGACCCTTGAAGAATTTTTATAAATAGGTTCATGCAAAAGTAATGGCATTACTTTCAATGGCAAAAACCATGATAACTTTTGCACCAACCTAATATTTGTCTTTATGGGGTTGAATTAGTTTCAACAATACCTATCTACCCAAATCCTGATTTTCTTTCCCCAACTAATTTTAGCAAATTGTTTCTAAAAGAACTGATTAGTTACTCAGCAACTGACCCAGAGAACTGGCTAACTTTAACTGGTGAAATACTAGACAATACAAATAGTTAGATTCTTTTCTTTTCTTTTTTTTTTTTTTTCCATACAGAGTATTGCTCTGTTGCCCAGGCCAGACTGCAGCGGCGAGATCTCGGCTCACTGCAACCTCTGCCTCCCAGGTTCAAGCAATTCTCTTGCCTCAGCCTCCCAAGTAGCTGGGATCATAGGCATGTGCCACCATGCGTGGCTAATTTTTGTATTTTTAGTAGCGGCAGGGTTTCACCATGTTGCCCAGGCTGGTCTCAAACTCCTGACCTCAAGCAATCCACCCACCTCGGCCTCCCAAAGTGCTGGGATTACAGGTGTGAGCCACCATGCCCGACTATTCTTTTCTAAGAATCCTAATATAAAATAATTAATTAGTTGCTTAACTTTAAGTATTATAGCAAATACATGACACATGTGGAGATGTAATATTTATTATATAACATATAATATATAGCATACAACATGCAGTACATTGTATATGTATATATTATATCTATAAGACATATAGTATATGTATATATTATATATAATATATAAATAATATGATGTGTAATATCTAACATTAAGTAATCCTACAAACATTTATTAAGCACCAGCCAAACAGTAGACACTGTGATAAATGTTACAAAAATAAAGAAAACACAGTTCCTTAACCTCAAATACTTCATTGCCCCACAGAAGGAGAAAGATGAGTAAATAATTAGCTCAATAAATGACAGTGAATCTACTTTGCGCCAGGTTCTCTTCTTAGCATTGTGCCCAAACTATTCTTTTTTATTTTCACAATAAGCCTATGAGGTAAGTTCTGCAAGAAGAAGACAGTGAGCTTTCACTGAACTTGCCCATGGAAACCCAGTGGATCAGTGAAGGTTCTAGTATACATAATTCTGTGTTTAATTTGCATGGATCTTTATTAGATCCATAAGTGGCAAAATAGACCATGTGGTAATAGAAATCTCCAAGACATTTTCAAGTTCAACTCTGGAAGGCGCCTCTAAGCCCAACCGTGCAGACTCTCCATCTTCCTCCACCTGGTGTCTGGTCTGCCAAGTGCTGGTGTCATCTGCCTCCAGAACTGTAACTACCACCACCAATCTGTGTCATCATTTACAACAATGCTAAAAGAGTCTCTGGAGCTTAATTTCCATGGCATGTCTCCCTCCTGCCCTTCCAAAAGAACTCAGTACAGATGCCAAACATCATTTATGGATTTAATCACCCACAAAAGCCCTGAGAATTTAGGAAGTACTCAGTAGCGCTGATTAATTCTCCTTCATATCTGTCTCCAGTCTCCTTCTAAAAGTTTTGCCTCCAGGCAAACAGAAGCTGAGCTAGTTTAGCAGTGCACTTTGGCACGTAAAATAAGCATGCCAAATTAACAAATCAAACTTCTTAGCTTTTAAGAGGGTGGAGCTCAAATTCTTTCCCACTGAAACAATATGAGTATTAATATAAGGATGTCAACTTTGTCAATAAAAACAGGAGAAACTTAGTGATAGAGACAGCATGACCCCAGAATAAAAAGATTTGTTGACTCAATAACATAACGATTAAACTGCTGGTATAAAGGCTTATTTCCAATGGGTTTATGGCACAGGAACTCCAAGAGTTTACTAATCCCAGCATGTTTACAGCAGGAACTTAACCAGGCTTCTCTTTCTTTGTTTCTATCTGCTATTTTCCTGCCACAAGCCCCTCCAGGCTCACTAATTATTACAGTTGGAAACACAGCTAACTTTGCCAGATGACAGTTCTACTGGACCATTGCCATCCACTCAGGATGCAATTGCCCTGGCCCCTATTTCAATTGATGTCAAGTGTCCCTCTGCAACCTTCTTGTGCTTGCCTTTTGTGATCCATCCTTCCCAAAGAAGTAGATCTCAGCTCCACACGCCCATGCAATAAAAACAAGTGAAGCCGCCATAAAAACACATACGGCATTTTTCTCCTGAGGAAAAAGCCAGCCTGTTGCAATTGTAAGCAATATGCATTCAAACTACCACTTCCACCACCCTTCACCTCAAAGAAGGCAAGTCACCCTACTCTTTCATACCCTTGATCTTCCCATACTGTGGACAGACTAAAGATATTCCACTACATATTGAAAAATTAATTTGATTTCAAGAGAGATTGATAGCAAAATTCAATCCAGGCCACAATTTACCTACCAGGAGCTCATAACTTTTGCCCTCTTGCATTATAAAAAACTCAAAGGACCACAAAATGATATAAAACAATAGAAGATTATTTTCTCCTAGTGAGGGGGAAAGTTTTTAGACCACAACAAATGGCTGAACATCTTGTGGGTTTAGCAGCCAAACGAGCTGTCTAGCTTATGAGCCTGAAATATAGATATTTTGACAATGTGACATTCTGAAGCATTTGTAGCATTCCGATGGTGCATGGTAGTTACCGTGAGACCAGCTCCTTTATCAAAAACAACTTTAGAGAAACTTTGCCATCATTGCACGCACTAGCTGAACTATTAGGAACAAGGATAAAGCAGGTGCTATCTGAGAAATGGGATGTAAAGTTGAAAGCAGAGAAGGAAGAAACCGGATGTGGCCTGAAACTCAACCTCTGCTATTTGCTGATTTAGGATCTATTCATTGACCTTTCCAAAGGGAAAGACTGGGAAGGGAAGGGAGCTGAAGGTCATCGAAGTGCTCTGCTTTTTATCATTGGCTCACAACCCATTTAAATTTATTTACATTCAAACATGCACACATTTTCCTCCTATTACTCAGAAGCAATCAGCCATAAAATGGCAAGGATCTGCAGTACATTTAAATTAACAGCAATTTATCTGGAGCAAAAAGGAAAACTGCTGAGCCCAAAGGAAGTGAAGGGAACGGAAGAAAGATGCAGCTGCTATCTAAAAAAGCAAATCTTATCACATTTGTCATTGGGAGAGTTCAAGCAGAAAACTGCCAACTTGAGCATCTGCGTGGCATGGTGCCATTGGAGATGATCTGGTGGATGGGGCACCAGGGTAGCAGCTCACCTTCATTGGAAAGCAAAACAAATGCCTTTTAAGTCTTCTGGAAAAGACTTAAACTAATAAACTCCTGTGTTCTCATAACATCGTGTGTCTAGAATACAGTGGGTTCAAAAAGCTTTCCATCACAAAGTGAGATGTGAGCAAGGTACAGTTGTGCTTTGCTTCAGCATCTGGGCTTAAACACCTATTGTCCTAATTTGATATTTGTGGAGCACTTCATATCTGTTGGTTGCTGCACCAACTATCCCTTGCTGTTGTCGCTTTTTCTATTTTATAGATAACTCACTCAACTCACATGGTGAATACGAATTGTCCAAGGTCACCCAAGAATGAATGAGAGAGCTGAAATCTAAACTCAGAGCCTCGGAATTGTCAGTCCCTCTTTGGCAAAGGTATCATCTGCACCTGTAGCAGAAATCTCCCCATATATAAATTTAGGTCCTGGTCCTGGTCCTGGTCCTTTCTTCTCTGTGCTCAATCCAGAAGTTGCTTAAACATCCCTAAAACACCCCTTTTGCTTCCCAAGGATGTACTTTGTCCACATACTATCCCTTCTCCTGGATCTCCTCCCACCAAATGAGCTCTCCTTTGAGATGCTCAGACTATTCTTCAAGATCCAGTGCAAAAGCCTTCTCCTGCAAGTACCTACTTCACCCTCCTCTAAACTTCTGCAGCATTCACTTCCACTCATGGACCTTCTTTTGCACCTTTTAAAACTTGTGTTTATTTTGTTTTGATTTCCCTCCATCTCAGACTTCATCCCACAGGAGGACAGAGGGAGCACATCTATACATTTTCTATGCTCAACATGGCCTCACACAAATACCAAGAGCTGAAGGCATTTTTGGTTTCACAATAGTAAGGTCTAAATGTTGAGTTTTATTTGTCTTAGTCTGTTTTCTGTTGCTTATAACAGAATATCTGAAACTGGGTAATTTATAAAGAAAAGGAATTTATTTCTCACAGTTGTGGAGGCTGACAAGTCCAAGGTCGAGGGGCTGTATCTTGTGAGGGCCTTCTTGCTGGTGGGAACTCTTTGCAGAGTTCAGAGGCAGTACAGGGCATGACATGCCCAGGAGGCTGAGTGTGCTAGTACAGCTATCTCTTACTCTTTGTATAAAGTCACCAGTCCCACTCCTGTGACAATCCATTAATCCACTGATCCATGAATGAACCCATCTATTCATGAGGGCAGAGGCCTCATGACCCAATTATTTCTTAAAGGCCTCAACTCTCTATACTGCCACATTGGGGGTTAAGTTTCAACATGAGTTTCAGAGGGGACAAACATTCAAACCATAGCAAACTTCAGTGTACTCAACAACCCAACTGAATTGAAGGAGAAGGAAGGATGCAACACAATGCAGGATCTACTGCTTCTCATTGGCAACTGGGTGAGTCCAGGCACTACAAAGCTTCCAGTACGAAATGACATTTTTCTCAGAAGTGCAGTGAAGGCTACAGAGTTAGACACGTGGACACACAGTGAGTACTTCCTGGAGCATTTTAAGCTCCTGGGGAAAAGGTGCTAGACTTGGTTTATTCTAATTCTCAATTTGATCAAAATTACAGTAGTGTATGCGGGACAAAGGGAAAAAAAGTGGTCCATTTATTAGTTGGAGGTGAAAAACTAAAATTACTAAGATGGTCAGGAAGGCTTTTAAAGGAAAAGCTCTGGTTTGATGTTGCAAAATGAAGTTTCATTATGAGCTGAAAATGAAAGCAGAAAGCACACTTGGCAAAGCTGGAATTTGTAAAGAAAGCCAAAGTTATTGCACAGTTAAAACTCAACAGTTCTAAGGGGGATGTGCTCTAATCAGCAGACCCTGGTGACAAGTGTCCGAGGACTCAACAACTATCATTTCAGAGACTTCACAGAGGATGGGGAATGCATCCAAAGACTGATACCATTGCCCCATCCACAGAATCACCTAAAATTGCTTTAAGTGGAGTAGAGAAAAAGAAAGATGAATTTGTGGTTTGAGAGGTACTCAGATGCTCAAAAGGCTTTACTACTACCAAATGGAGATGCCCAAATTAATCTATTGTTCTCCTGGGGTGTGTCTAGCCTTTCTGTCTTGCTTCAATAAACATATATTGAAAAATCTATAGGGTAGATATCTGTAAAGTGAAATGACATTTTCTTAAAGATGTCATTCCACAATTCTAAGTCTAGAGGGGCTTTTCAGTGATTCAAATAGTCAGTACAGATAAGCAATATATGTCATCACAGAAGAGTATGCAGTTGCTGCTGCCACCATAGATCTTGTGCCTCAATTTATTTTCATCAAAATACTCTAGCCAGTTCTTTATAGTATATAAAGCCAGAGTGCTGAAACCTACAGAGTCCAAACAAGAGGTTAATGATATAAATCCATTACCCAATCAACCTATAACTACATAAAATCTGCAAGAACCTCAGATATACACAACGTGAGTTGTTTGGCTCTGCCCAATTTCGGCTGAAACTGTAGGCGATTGACCAAAGTGGATCTGGGAATCAATTTGTACAAAGTAAATAATGTACAACAAAACACATAAGAGAAAAGAAGTATACATAGGTCAGCCAGTGCCTGTGTGAGGATGACGATAATGATTGTGGGGGAGATGAAAATCAAGAGATAGAAGGAGGAAGAGGAGGAGGAGAAAATTTTTTTAAAGTGGTTGGTATTGATGCGCCTCAGACCCCTCAAGCATGTTCAGAGACTGAACACAATTATTGAAGAGTAAAAATAGAGATAATAAGCCTCCAAAACAGGAAGATAAATCCAAGTCCAAGTTTAAGCTGACCCTAGAAGAAAGAGTGTAGGTGAAAATAAAATTTGTCATGAAGCAACACTTTTTCATCAGGCATCCCAAGCAATACTTCAGAAATAGAGTTTGGAGATCTTTAACATTTAGGATTCGTGTTAAGATAGCAACAATCAGGGGGGCTTATGTGTGGTGGATGTCTCTGCCTATTGCTGCAAGTCCCAAAAGTCAAATCCACCAGCAGTCCCAATTAAGCTAGAAGAGGGTCAAACAAATTACCCTCACTTGAATACAGGTACCTGAAAAATCCCATCTCCATTTAAATTAGCTAAGAGCAAAAGGTAATGAAACCTCAGCTAAACAGCAAGTATTCTGGAACGTGAAACATACATATGTGGAGTTGATAATCCCCATGAACTGACTACAAAAAACATGAATTACCCAACTCTGCCTGAGAGTGGGATAAAATGCAAGGCCTGGGTTCCATCTGGCCAGGGACTTCTTGGAAGGTAGGCCAACATCCTATGATCTAGAGCCCACAAGGTGAAAGTGCTGAAGTCCTCATTCAGAGGACTGAACTGTGGCTTTTCAAGGAACCTAGTTCAAGCGGTCATCCCCAGACCCACGGAGGGTATCCCTCTCCCCATGTCCTGCTGCCTTATCGCCTCCTCCTCACTGTCCACCCCCACAAGCGAGGACATTAACAGCCCACTCTTCTGGCTCCTGCTCCCAGACCAAGGTAGGGCTGCATATCTGCTTCTGACGCTGCTGCAGGCATATGTGTGACCCTTGAGGGGGAGGGTGGCCACAGAGCAGGGAGCTTCCAGGCTTCAAAGACACTTCTCTGGCCTCAGCTTTTTACCAAAGAAATGGATGTGCCCAAACTTGAAAACAGAGGAGGATTATGAGGAAGGAAGAAGGTTCTTTACCCAGACATCCCCTTTTTCTCTAGTGCCTTTTCCCAGGAGCAACCATTAGTAGAACTTCCATCATCTCAGACATTACCTAGCTACAGTGAGAATTAAAATGTGCCTCTCCTCCACAGCAGGGTGGGCACAGACTCATTTGGCACTCTGCTGGTATCTGGGGAAGGTTAGGTTGAAATGGTGATCATCCTGCCCTTTGTCAGTCCACCTGGGGCATTAATTGACATTTCTCTGTAACAGAAATTGAAAGTCCCAGATCAGATCCTGGGAGGCATACCCAACATAAACCCCAGTGATCATGTGTTATCCTAGCAAGGTTTATAAGGGCAGATCCCTGAATTGTTCATCAGTCTTCAAGAGAACCCACTCATTCACGTCACGAGCACAGAATCCAAGTTCCTAAAGCTTTTCCACATCCGGTGGCACCCTCAGGATACTGTCAACGGCAGATCACTATGCACGCTCCTTAAGCTTAGCAGGTGACCCATTTCAAAAAGCCCCATTAAAACAGAGAGCTTACTCCATCTGAAAGCAGATTCTCAATAGGAAACTTGAAAAGTGCAAAGCCAATCCCAGGGTCATAGCCTTATATATGTTCCGACTGAGGCAGCCAACAGAACCCCTCACTTGAGTTAAATTAACCCACAGTTCTAGAAGCCTCTGCTGTCAGGGACATTTTTATTTGCTCAAAGAGCTCATTTTGGAATAAGCCCATGCTGCTAAGTCATCCCACCTCACTGTCTTTCCTAATGCTCAACAATGTCTTACAGCAGCGGGGCGTGTGCCAACCTCAGTGGTTTTACACAGCAACACCTCTTTCTGAAGGATTCTCTCTTCTCCTTGACTCCTTCATGTTGGAGCGCAGGAAGTCCCTTCATAATTCTTTGGTTCAAGTAGAATTTATATATGAGGAAAACCCTGGATTGTAAAGGGCATAAATTTCTATATACACACACCAGATTTCACAGTTTATTTTTCTTTTTAAAGTATGGAGGGCCAGCTAAGGCATTCCAAATATAACAGCTTGGTTAGAAATTATGGTGACCATGCTAAAAATCAACCAGACCCAAGACACTGGAAAAAAAATGCATTTTAGATTTTTTAAAATAAAAATTTAATGTACCCAAAACATTTGACATTATTTTAAGAGATGTTTTCCAAAACTTACAGGAAGTTGTTTGCTAAGTCAAAGTGATTAAAAGGAAAAGGCGATTTACTTCATAACCTGATGCAAATTCTTAGCTTAAAAAAGGAATCATCATCTCCATAAAGAACAAGAGGCCTTGAAAAACATGTGATGGACAAATGCATTTCCTTCTGCAAAAGCAGTAAAAAATTTAAAATGTCACATAGATGAAAAGACACAGTGTAATTACATGGGTATAGCAGGAATGACTGGAGTATATATTAATTTTCCTTTCATTCGTCACAATTATGGCCATTTACCATCCATCATTTAACTGTCCAAGATCCCAGAACTAAACAGAAGCTCTTTAATTGATGATGGGATTATGTCCTAATAAACCCATCATGAGCTGAAAATATAAGTACGTTGAAAACGTATTTAATACACCTAGCCTACCAAACATCATAGCATAGCCTGGCCTGCCTTAAACCTTGCTCAGACACTTATATTTGCCTACAACTGGGCAAAATCACCCGGCAACACAAAACCTTGTAGGGTCTCAGTTGTTTACCCTCCTAATCCTGTGGCTGACTGAGAGATGTGGCTTGCCGACCCTGCTCAGCATCACAGGAGAATACCGAAACACTTTCTACTGAATGCTTATCACCGCTGCATGATCATAAAGTTAAAAAATTCTAAGTTGAACCATCCTAAGTCAGGGACTGTCTGTACTAACTAGTACCACTGGAATTTGAATTTTAAAAAGTACAGTCATTCCACGCATTTCGTGCTAAAGGATTCATTTCTGCAGTGATGCCTGAAAGAAACCCACCTGCCGCTGGTTAGGCAGCAAGAAGCAGTCTAAAACCAGAAACATCTGTTTGGATCCTGTCCCTTTCCCTCCTGAGCTGTGTGATGCTGGCCAAGTGAGGGCACCTCTCTGAACCTCAGTTATCCAACTTTACAATAGAGACGAAAAAAAAATCTAACAGGTTCTGATAACCAGAACTAATGTGAGTACCTTAGTGCCTTCCAGCTTTCCATTCACAGGCACGAGCAGTGAACACCAACCCTGCCTGCAGTAGCTCAGCAGCCACTGCAAATGATCACATCAATTGCGTTGTAAATCATGGGTCGAAATAGATTCTTTGTCATGAGTTATGAAGCAAAAAGTCACGGAAAGGAACTTTGCTCAAAAATTCCAATTCCCCATGGAAAAGGTTGACCCAAACTGAAAGAGTGACCCCAAAATTCCAATTTCCTCCTGGAAAAGGGAGGCCCAAACTGAAAGAAGTCTTTAGGTTCCAGGAGGAGGGCTCCAGAACCCCAGCTTGAGAGACCTACAGGGTGGGCTCATGCCCTCTTGCACCCCTCTCGGGAGGTAAGATGTCCTTCCAGCCAAATGGTGGGTCCTGGCTGCTGATATCACTCTGTGTCTGAATGCTGGCAAGTGCCAGCGATTTCACAGCCATGGTGGAAAGGGTCTGAGAACTGTTCCATGGCTTTAGTTCCAATTCCGGGACCACAAGGAAATGTTTTGCAAAAGGGGTTTGCCTCTAGCCTTTATTGTGGAACTGACTCTACATTCCTCAACTGAGGAATATACACATAGGTGGTAATTATAAAACTACATCTTGGCCAGGCACGGTGGCCCATGTCTGTAATCCCAGCACTTTGGGAGGCCGAGGCAGGCAGATCACCTGAGGTCAGGAGTTCAAGACCAGCCTGGCCAACATGGTAAAACCCCATCTCTACAAAAATACAAAAATTAGCTGGTGTGATGGCAGGTGCCTGTAATCCCAGCTACTCCGGAGGCTGAGGCTGGGAGAACAGCTTGAACCCAGGAGGCAGAGGTTGCAGTGGGCCTAGATCATGCCATTGCACTCCAGCCTGGGCGACAGAGTGAGACTCTGTCTCAAAAAAAAAAAAGAAAGAAAGAAAGAAAGAAACTATATCTTGATACAGCTTCAGCTTCCAGTTGCTCTAGACAACAGAACTAGCTGTCCAAAGGCAAGAGGAGTGCCTCCAGAAACACATCCTCTCTATCCAGACTTGCTTCTGAGACAGTGCCTGTTTCCATCTTCCGGCAGCAGCTAAATGAACCAAACCCTAACTAAATTTAACTGGCTAATTGCACCTAAATTACAGTCACAAAGCCCCTTCAGAAGATTCAGTCAATTTCTTGAGGGAGAAAGTAAATGTTTTACTATATAATTATAAACTTAATTAACATAAAATAAATTAATTAGGGACTTGTGTTGGTAATGAATACCATGGTTTAGATGTTTATTGCTGTATTTTCCAGGGGAAGCTAAACCTTGAAAAGTGGGCTAACTTGTTTTTTAAGCCTAATTTCATCTCACCTCTCCCACCCCCAACTGAACCGTTAGATTTCTTGTTTATATTCAGTAGAATGGCACGGAATACCAATTCTTCTATGCCAGAGATCATTCTCATAGCAAGGAACTATAGTGAAAATGCCCTCTCATGCTGGACATCAAAAATTCCACAGAATTCAAATGAAAATAATTTATGTACTCATCTCTAGGAAAAAAAAAAAATCCCCATCCTAAACCCGTATAGCTACGATAGTTCCTAGCTGGCAGTTCGCTAAAATAACAGATGATTATCTAAAGCAATAATTTCCATTTCCCAGAATATAATGACAAAAACTCACCTAGAGCTGAAATAACCATCTGCCACAGATTGTTCCACATCGGTTGTTTGCTTGTTTGTTTTTTAATTCTCAGAAAGAATTCAAAAATGGCATTGGCAAAGAAAGATGATTTCACAAAAATGACCCAGTTTTCAACCTGCGTTGCCACTATCATCCTAATTTTTTTTTATCTGACTTAGGAGAACAGCAGGCTGAGAAAAGGAGCCTTGAAGCATGATCTTGAAGGCACAGAGTAGATCTTTGGTGAATGAAAGTCTTGTTCTAATTTTCAAGTGTCATAGTTTCTAGGAATGCCAACCTGCATCTCTCATACCTGTTTTTCCCCTTGATTGATGTGAAGATGGAGAACAGCCACTGTGCTAAAGCCTGACCCACTGAGAGGCAGAAAGAAGAGTGGTTGAAAGAATGGGCCCTGAAGGTAGAATACCCAAATGACTGTGTGACCTTGGGCAAGTTGCCTCAGTTTTCTTGCCTATAAAATGGAGCTAATGATAATACTTAATTTGGGGCTAATGTGCAGATTAAATAAGCATATATATATATATAGCACTTAGAAGTGTCTGGCATATAGCAGGTGTTCAGTAAATATCAGCTGTTTCCATTGTCTGCAGACCTAGGTCTCAGCTTTTGTCCTTAAAGTGGCAAATGCTTTATGTTCATAAAGAGTTGCAAATGAATGAAACAGAACTACTTTGTTAGGACACACTGGTCAACATATGCACCAAACGGAAAAGACAATTCAGGTTGAGATTGTAAATAAAAATAATCATCTGTGTCAGATCAGAAATAGGCTCTCTCATCACTGTATCAGGGAACTTTTGTGAAGAAAGGAAATTTGGAGACCCTATAGCCCATTTTCTTCAGTCAATATCACCCTTTCACTTGGGACATAAGGAAGGTAAGTTTCTGAGAGCTTAAGTAACTTGCTCAAGGGCACAGGGCCAGCCAAGGGCAGACTCAGGGCCCCTGTCATTGTGTCAGCAGCAGACTCAGTGCTAGAATGAAATACAATATGGTGAGACCATCTTTCATGACAGGCTAAAGCTGAAGACAAACAGAACCCATTGTTTTGACATGAAAATTAATACCCCTCCCATGGTCTGAATGTGTGTGTCCTCCTAAAATTCATATGTTGAAACCTAATTCCCAGTGTGATGATATTAACAGGTTGGGCATTTGGGAGGTATAATAACTAGGTCATGAGGGTGGAGCCCTCATGAATGAAATTAGTGTCCTCAGAAAAGAGGCCCAAGGGAGCTCATGCGCTCCTTCCACCAGATGAAGACACAATGAGAAGGTGCCATCTACGAACCAGAAAATGGGCCCTCACCTGACAATGAATCTGCTTGTGCCTTGATCTTGGACTTCCCAGCCTCCAGGACTGTGAAAAATAAATTTCTGTTGTTTATAAACCACCCAGTCTGTGATATTTTATTATAGTGGCAAAACTAAGACAGTCCCAATGGCTCATACCCAGGAGTCCTGAACACACTACTGCTACATTTTACTTTATATATTTTACTTTATTACTATTATTATGTTATTTTACTTAAACATTAAAGTCATTTCCACATGAAGAGAAGAGGGATCCAGTCACTGTGTTCAGCTTTCATGGAATCCCCCATGAGTAGTTACGCAGGTATCACCAAACTTTTTCTGCAAAGGGACAGATAGTAAATAATTTTCACATTTTCAGGTCATTCCATTTCTGCCACAACTGCTCATTCTGCCATTGTAGCATGAAAGCAACATAGACAACATGTGAGAAATGAGTCGGCGTGTTCCAGTAAAACTTAAATTTATGAAAAATAGATAGCAGGTGAGATCTGGCTCAGGGGCTGTAATTTGCTCACCTTTGGGTAATGCAACCATCTGCCTGATGCTCTCTTTATTTCTTTAATTTTTCCCACGTTAAGCTTCCTCCTTCAGTGAACATCATACTGTTTCAATATACTTAACAGGGTATATTCAATATGCGGTAGAATCTAATTTATTAAGCCTAGAAATAAAAGCCAGTGTGAATTTATGAAAGCTCTAAGTTAGGAAATATATTTAAAGAAATGCCCCTTTATTACTTTCATATATATAAAGGAATCAAAATTAAGCCAATAAAACATTTCCAGCATGTTTTGACAAGTAGGGGGTAATTCAGCCTTACCCAAAAGAAAAAAATAATTTAAGATTATATGATTCATCAATTGTTTTCATGAGATTCCTTTGAAAATGCTTAAAATGTTTGTTTCCTAAGATGGTGATATATGATTCCTACCACCCATCTTGTTTCCACTAGTCATTAATTTAGAAATTCTTTTGTTCATGGAAGATACCCTAATATTCCACCAACCCAATTCCTCACTAAATTAATGATCTGGATCAGCAAGAGTTTTTGAACTTTCAGAAAAGCTAAATAAATTGTAATCCTATGACATCATAGATTAATGCCATCTTTTGAAATAGCTTTACTGCTCTCTGTCTAAGGACCTCTGTCTGATCTTTGGCAGACATTGTAGATTGGCTGTTCAAAATCCATTCACAATCCCCCCCTGTCCTTTGTCTTCCTCTACCCTGGATGGAAAGGATCCAATATACTTTTTCCCAGCACCTCTTGAAACTAAGTGTGGGCTCCTGACATAACTCTGGCAGCTGAGATATAGCTAGAAGGTAAGGGGGAAGGATCTTCTAATCTTGAATTAAAAGAAAAAGCCTCGTTATCCTTCTTCCTTCTTTCTAGTTGGAATGTAGTTTTAAGGTCTGGAGGCACAGCAGCCTTTTTGAGACCACTAGGTCACAAACAAGAGCAGAAAGCCTAGCTGCTAAGGATAGCAGATATGAAAGGTGGAAAGAGCCAGAATGTCCCTGATAACATTAAGCCACCTTAGTAACCTTGGATCCCAGAATTCTTGCTGTGTGAAAAACATCTATCTGTTTAAGTGTTTGCTGTTTTTATTTGTTGGTTGCAGTAGCTAATGCAATCCCATGTGACACAATTCATGGAGGCCTTGTCGTCATTTCTGTGAGATAGGGAGCAGGGATGTGGTCAACTATAAATTAAAGAACCTTAGCTACTACCAAAAAAAAAGTAATCAGCTTTGAAGTGACATTGTGACATCTATACAGCACCTGGAACTCTATGCAAGGTGCAAGGGTCCATATTACACACTTGCAACCCAACAGAGCTATAGGAGAGCAGCCAAACCTCCCTTAAAGGGCCATGGCAATGGCCAAGAGAGGGAGGATGTACTCAGGTGCATGAGCAAGGAGCCAAAATACTTTGGGGTCCGGGAGAGGAGAGCTCTGCACAGAGAAAAGCTATACTGTGAGCAGATACCTTAGTGAGTTAGACCCTGAGGATAAGGCACTGTGGGGGACTGAACCCTCAGGCTAACTCCTGGGGTCAGTGAGAAACAATAGAACCCCCTTGACATTTGAAGATTTGAGAGTTGAAGAGACCTGGGGCTGCTTCCCATAAAGACCTCTGGGAAGGAGCAGCCACATGTAGGTCCCCTCTTGTCAGTGCCAGTGAAAGAAGAAAAGACTGCACTGTGCTCAGCCTGCACCAGCATGTGCAGGAACCTCACTCAGCCCTCGCGTTTCCCAAGAGCCCAGGGCAGTAAGTTAGAACATCCATAGTTTCTCTGTCCCCAAGAGAGGCATAGACATGGCCAAGACTGTCCCTGGGCATGTTGGGATGAGGGGTACATGGGACGGCCTACGTGGTCCTAGTGTTGGGTGTCATGGCAGGTCTGAAAGTGTCAGCAGTGGAGGCACCCAGGGCAGAGGCCAACAGCAAAGACCTGGCAGCAGGACGAGGTAGGTTTCAGTAGATGCAGGAAAGCTGCCTCCACACCCCAGGAGGTCCTCCCACTTCCTTCTGTCTTTGGAGAGGACAGATAGATCCCTGAATTTGCCTGTGCTTGCAGTTGGAGTATAATCCCAGTTTTGACCAATTTACCTGGAAATGACTACACGAAGCTCTCTGTCGTGGGCAGAGCTGAGAGCTCAAGGTAGACATTAATTTGAGGGGTGGAGGGCGCAGGGGGAATTAAGACAGTAGATGTTTCCAAGTCCCAGACTAGGGAGGAGTTTCAGTATTCTTCCCAGTCACAGCTTTGATGAGATTGTGCTTCTGTCTACAATTTCCTTTTACTGAGATGTTATCTTCTTACCAAATATAGAGAGACGGAAACACATAAAGGTGAGATTTCTGTGATTTCTTTTTAGATCAAGACATGGAGAAAAAAAAAATCCAACCTACTTAGCATTAGGTTCAACCTCTGTCCTAGACCCCTAAAGTCCCTTTATATGCAAGAATTTCCCCTCCTTTGACTATATGCCCCTCTACCATAATTCTAAAGCTCTGGGTGTGACAGAGGAAAGACAATAAAAAGGGAGAGTAACTAACATTTTTGTATGCATCTAACTATATTCTGCATTGCGCAAGGCACATTTTATACATAGCTTATTTAAAGTGTATTTTATTTCCATATTGGAGATGAGAAAACCACTGAGAAGATAAGTAACATGCCCAACTCCAAACAGCCAATAAAAACTCAGCTATATCTAACTATAAAGAGTATTGCATTACATTGGGGTTTTTTGGCTGTGCCATGATGTTAACTCATCTGAACTGCCTTTTAATCCTGTTTCCTCTCTGTCTCCCAGAAAGGAAAATGAAGAGCAACCTGCAACCTATGCCCCTGTCCATATAAGCACATGCACCAATGGCCATGGACAAGGATGCCCCCATTTTCAGGTGATGGCTCCTGCCTATTTCTAGGCAACTTCTTCCTAATCTCCTTGTAATTTTGTATTTTCATAGATTAAATCTCTCTCTCTGAACATGTGGTTGACATCTACTGCCAAATGCTGTAGGTGAAGGCTAAAATACTCCTGGATGTAGACATTTTCAGCCTCCTGGCAGATATACACGTCAACACCTGAGACCCCCAAACCTCACTGCCAAACTTGCAACACTGGACATAAAACAAAGGCAGCTTGAGCTTGTACAAAGTCAACTTAGTTGTCTAAAACCACTCTACTTTGCATAGAAGAAGTCAGCACAGTTTTTTCTGTAAAGGGCCAGATAATTAGGATTTCCAGTTCTGCCTTCGATATGTGCTCCATCGCAGTCACTCAACACTGCTGTTTTAGAGCAAAAGCAGGCATCGACAATATGTAAACAAATGGACGTGGCTGTGTTCCAATAAAATTTTATTTATAGAAATATATTTGGCCCATGGGCTGCAGTGTACTGACCCCTGTCTTATAGTCATTTCTGTGAGCAACAACATAATTGTTTGTTCTTCCCTCCCTCTGAAATAGAACAAAATGGAAATACTTCATTCTTTCTCATTAAAATAGCTCAGTCTGCATAGTGTAAGTCTACATGTATGCTGCACATCAAATCAAATCCAGGAAAACAACCATTTAAAAACTAAATTTTGTAAAATTATCATCTGTGTTTGTGCCTTGGGAAGTGAATGCATGGAGCAGGTGGCTGAGGCAGTGAGGTTTGTGGGACTCAGTTGGGAAGATTCCAGGTGGCCACACTCACTATCTCCAACTTGACCATATGAAAAATGCACCCTCTCAATTATTAGTGCGGACATAGTAGTGCTTTCATGATGACTCACATTCTGCAATTTAGGTTATGCCTACAGAAATCAATAAAATCCTCTACTTAGATTCTCCATGGCTAATTTGATCTCCACTCTCCTACTAACTGGGGCAATTTTTTTTTGGATTGTTTTCAATTAATCCAATTTGTCACAGGCACCTCTGTTCTCAATATGGTATTTTCTTTCAATTTCTCTTTTGTTTTGAAAATAGCAAAGTGGGCAAAATGCATGTGCAAGTGTTCAGCTCAAACACAATGGCTTGTGCAATAAGTGACTGCAAATAGAGAAAAGACCTCTCAGCAACCACCACCCCCCAACACACACATACACACCAGTTGCATCTCTTCATTCTCTAACTGTGCACACTCTGTACACAGCCTTGAGCAAGTAAAACTTTAGGCCCTGATGATAATGATGGTGATGACGGTGATGATATTGATGGTAGTTACAGCTACACATTATGTAGCAAGCACTACATCTTGGTCACCATGAGAAGCACCTCCCAATCAGAGGAAATTAAGACTAGGGGAAATTATATAATATCTATTTTATAGTGTGACTAGAGAAAATTGAGGTCCTAAATAGCTCAGAGTTTAAGTCTTCATTTTACTAATTTGTGACCTTGGGCAACTTTCTTAATCTTGTGTAAGGCCAGATATTCTTATTTTTAAATGGTGATAATTATATTTGCCTTAAAACTGTGTTGAAAGAATCAATTGAGATCATATCTACACAGCCTTAGTACAGTGCCTCAGCATATGTATTAGGCTGAACCATATGAAAATGTCTACGTTTGACCACTGTCTTAGCTTACAAGAATGACAAGTTCATATGGCTCAAATGCATAATTGCTCAGTAAATGGTATTATTAGTATTATTCTTGTTATTATTGTACAAGGACAAAAGTAGGTGGCAGAGAAGGAATTTTGATCTGAATTTGACTGATGGTGAAGGCTAGTGTTTTTTGTAACTCTGTGACCTTCAGGGAAATCCAATGATATTTTTAACTGAAGTTTCCCTTAATAACCTGAAACTGACATCAGAAAGCTAGTCAACAACAAGGACAACACTGATACTTTTTATTTTATTACAGGCATTTTATGAACAGGATAAAGTCCATTTCATTGTTATCTCAGTATATATAAAACTTGTTTGAAGCATATTAATCAAATGTCAGTTGAATAAAAATGTGAACTGTCTTTCTTCTTTAATGTATTAAGGGTCATGATCTACTGAAAATTGGGATCTGCCTCATTAAACAGTTATAATTAACTCTGTTCATAATATTCCACAGTGGAATTGCTGCTGTACTTCACTTGAAACCAGGAGGATAAGTCAGCAACACTCAATGAAAGAACAGTCAGATTTTCTTTCACATTCCATGTTGAAAACTGGGAATAAAAATAACTTTCTCTTCCTAGGCTGGGGAATCACAGGACAAAGAGACTCCCCCTCAAATGCCTGTCTGCTCATTGACAAGCTTAAAAGAAATAAATTCCCATCTGAAACTAAACCATCTCTTGTTGTTTTACTATATTCCCAGTGGTCACATCTGTTAAAAAAAAAAGCCTAGACATTTTTCAAGCTTGAGTTGTGTTTTAGACAACGTCTTTCAAATTCGGAGATCATTCTAAAAAAGCCTTTCTCACTAAACTATGAGATTCTAATCTCTAGGGTGTTGCCACATAGGACCATAAAATCCAATCAGAAAGAGGAATTTCCCCATTTGCTTTTTTTCTAAATAAATAACAAAACATTATTTCTACGAGCAAAATGTATAAAAAAGAAATACTGTGGTCAAGTAAATATTTCAAAATATTTGCATGATATTTTGACTGGAAACCACATGTGTTCCCTGGAACTTTTCAGGGTGTCTGTGCCCCCCACCCCCAAACACCTTGTGCCCACATCTAGGAGAACTCTGTGCAGATGAACTTTTTCAAATGGCCCTTACCAATGCGGGTTCTGTTAGCTTCTGAGGCTGCACGGAACCAAAGCTTGCTTTAGAATGCTACAGAGACAATAGTCAATTGACTCATTTTTTTCCTTTTTAATTAATCAAGACATAAGAAAATATAAGTATATTACATATACTTGCAATTATACATATAATTGCAAAGGCAATTAACTCCAAGAGTTAATCTAGGTGCTCTGGTCAAAGTCCTCAAATAATGAGAGGACCAAAGGAAATCCATTTTTTGGAGGGATGGGGGTCACAGGACAGGCCCCCTTTCATGTCTTGGTTGCCATTTTGAATGTCATGTTGCACAGTCATTAAAACTCTTTGCATAAGTTACCAAGAGAACATTTCACTCATTCTGGTCAGTATCAGCGTTAAAAAGCTCTGACATTAGTAAGTTAAATAATCTTTATTCTAAAAAAGTCAACTTAGCCAACAAATATAAAAGTGAACAAACAGAATATGATGTGACACTACTAGGCAAGCCCACAGGGCCAATGCCACATTTGAAGGCAAACAGCTAGCTAAATTATGACCCAGAAGTAATTGAAGAGGAAACACATTGAATAATGTTCTTTAAAATCCACATTATAGCCAGGGATCCTTTTAGTAATAATAATTGCCTTATCAGAACAGATTGGCTATCACAAGGAGAGTTTCTCTCTTGTGTCCCCAGGTTCTACCTTGAACTAAAAATTTTGTGGTAGATTTCCCTTCAGATCCCCACAAGGAAAGGCTACACTTCTTCCTTCTGCATCTCATCTGCGCCACACTTAAAACCATATCTCCCTGCACCAAAACTGAACATATTTATCAGGATGGATGCATAGGATGGTTTTCAAAACTCTAAAAAAGACCAGCTGACATAGCAAATAGCAACAGTGACCTTGAGAGTATTGATCAAGCTCTGTTTCTTGGTTACAGAAGTAGGGAAATTAAGCAGTCCTCTAAATCATTAATGGATTCCTTTTATGTTCATCTATTCAACAACCTCGTCCCTTACCCAAGCCAGGACTCTGCATCCCTCCTGCATCTTGGTGAGAAACAGCAAAATTTCTCCTGTCAAAATGTTCAATAAGAAGGCTCTGCTTTTTTTCATTATCCACTGCTTAGAACAGCCAGAGAAAAATTCATCCACAATCAGCTGAATAACTGCCTTGGAGAGATAGATAATCTTTGCCTCTTTTGTGGGGATGATGATTAGTTTGCCTTAGAAATTTACTTAAAAGGTAATGACAAATAAAAGGCTTTAGGCACTTCATTTTTTTAAACTAAACATTTGCTTGACTTCATTTTTCTGACTAAAAGTGTTCTCTGAGAGAGTAATGGCATATAGACCACTTAGATTCCCAGACCAAGAGTCTGTCTCTGCATTGAGGAGGAAGTCTGTACTAAAAAATGTCCCTTCTCAAATCACCTCTCTTCATCACCAATCAACACAGAGCTTGGAACGTGGACAGGAGAATAAGTGGAACGTTTGAACAAAAATCCAGCGAGAAGGTATCTTGTAAAAGGCAAACGTATTGCCCAGGAGGAATAGAATGTCATATCCCCCACATCCACTACATTGCCACCCTAGCAATTAAGCTGTTTAGTTACCAATCACCTAATAAGGCTCTGAGAAAAGAGCAGGAAATGCTCTTATGGGTAGGAAGATAGAAAAGGGATCAGAAAGCTTAGGGGTAAGGTGGATTTGATTGACAATCTCTGTGGCCAGAGGGCAAGAAAGGGCACCAGACAGAGGGGCTAAGGGAGAATGGATAAGGCTGCAGGGAGGCATATAGTGAAACATGTGCAGCATCAGGAAAATCCAGTTCTTCTGGACTTAGGTCTGCTATTTACTCCAGGCTGATCTTAACAAGTACATGGGTCACGCTGGGCCTCAGTTTCCCCAAGGAAGCTGTCCTAGGCAGCCTTGGACTCCCCTTTCCAGGTATAACATTCAAACTTGTCTTTCTTTGCTCACCAAACCTTGAGCCTCGGTGTTTTCCGCTGGTGGACAGGTAAGTAGCTGCCTCTGAGGGCCAGGTCAGCAGAGCACATGCTGCCTTCCAACTCTTGAAGGCAAAGGCTCTGGACAATTGGCTCTGGGCTCTCAAGATCTGGAGCAGGTACAATTAATTCGGTACATCTCACCGAGGCTTCTGGCTGTTCCCCAGCAGCTCAGCCATTTCACAACCTGCTTGAATTGAGGCCAATCTGTGGTGTTACCATCTCTTCCAGCCATACCTGAGGACAGGCAGTAGCCTCTCTGTGTGTCCCTGTTAGCCTCACTGTTTCTTCTCTCCCCTGAATGCCATTGAATGAAAGGCAGATACCTCAGCTCTTGGCAAATCAGAACCTAGCTGTTATTCAACTTGGTTTGAGAGCTGGCTTTTCTGCTTTGCCATTCCTCTGAAATATCCTCTCAATGGCCACCACAAAGGCCTTAAAAGCAATTTCTCAGTGGTTTTTTCTCTATGCTCTTCCCAGCTAACAAGCAGAAGCTTTGGCTCTGGTGAGCATGCGGCAGAGCCAAAGTAGAGGATGCACTACTTACCTCTAGGCTAATGACTTCCTAATGGATGGGTGTGGCATGTGTTCTAATTCCTTGTTTGTCACTGCCTGGGAGGTAGCCACCTGGTCTGGGAGGAGTGGAACCCTGCACCAAACTCAAGGTAGCTCGCAAAGCTGAGGAAGCCCTCTTCTACCTAACATCCACTTTAGGCCCATCCTAGGCCACCCCTCGAATTCCCCGACCCACTCTGCCATTTGTTCCCCCTCCTCATGCATCCTGTGTCTCCATCATCCAGGACACTGTTCCCACAGAACACCCCACCTCATCCCACACACTCAAACCTCTGCACAGAATTTCCTGTCCCACTGCCCTGCCTGGGAGACTCTTGGCCTCTATATCCAAGTTCAAGTGGCTTCTTCTACATAAAGCAAGCTCTGGTCTCTAGGGCTGAGGTGGAAGAGCCCCCATCTGAGCCCCTCAGATAGACATTGATGACAGAGCATGTCACATTGCCCTCTGATGTTTGCCTTTCAGCAAACTCACCAGGTGCTTCTCAAAGTTGACCCTCCCCTCCCTATAGTCCCAGCACTTAGCTCATGTTTGAGAAATGACAGGCTGGTTCAATGACTCTGATCTGCATCTACCAAATTTATACTTTTTTGTTAATTTCATTTTTATTTTCCTATTTTCCCAATTTTTAAAATTTCATTTTCATGTCCCTACTAAGTATAACTATTTTCTATGAGTCACTTTGTTTTGGATCACCAAGATCAATAATTACAACATAATAACATAATGATGATCATGATGATGATAATATACTTATTGGATGTTACTCTTATGCTTATTATGTACCATAATAATACCTGATACATGACGCTAACCATATGCCAAGCTTTTTAGCTTTCTTCTAAGTACTTGACATATATTAATTCATTTAATCCTCATAATAGCCTTACAAGTAGCATTGTGATTATGCCCTTTTAGATGTGCGAAACTGAGGCACAGAAAGGTGAATAACATGACCAAGGCCACAGATTTGGTAAATGCTGGAGCTAGCATTCAAACTCGAGAAGTCTGGCTCCATAGTCCTGCTCTTCACTGGTAAGCTAGACCACCGCTCCATACACTATATTGCCCACCATACAAAGGGATTTATAGATAGTCCCTTATTTAATCCTCACAACAACTCTATATAGTAGGAGCTATTATTATTACCATTTATTTTTGCAATTAAAGAAATACTTATTTTGCTTTGAGATATTAAGAAATTCACCATAGGTCACATAGCTAATAAGGTGAACATTAGAACTGAAAATGAGGGTTTTGCCTGCCTTCTAATATTTGAGAAGATGAGAAAGAACATAGAGAGTTTACTAAGACACCTCCATTCACAGAGTCATTACTGTTTATGTAGCAGCATTTTGCCATGGCCCGGTACCCTGAATAAGCGAGGGATCACTTCATGTCATCCTAATTCTGTGGATGAATAAAAAGCCAGTGATTAACTCAGTCTAGAACCCATGTGCCCTGGGTCTAGAGTCTACTGAGCTGACCTTGTTTAGTTGTCTCTGTTGCTACCCAGGAGATTATTTTGTGCCTGTTTTTGTTTGTTTGTTTGTTTGTTTTGTTTTGTTTGTTTGTTTTAGATGGAGTTTTGCTCTTGTCACCCAGGCTAGAGTGCAATGGCATGATCTCGGCTTACTGCAACCTCTGCCTCCCAAGTTCAAGCGATTCACCTGCCTCAGCCTCCCAAGTAGCTGAGATTATAGGCGCCTGTCACCACGCCTGGCTAATTTTTGTATTTTTAGTAGAGACGGGGTTTCACCATGTTGGTCAGGCTGACCTTGAACTCCTGACCTCCGGTGATCCATCCGCCACCGCCTCCCAAAGTGCTGGGATTATAGGTGTGAGCCACCGCGCCCACCTGACTGGTCATTTTTTAAATCTGCATTGTCTTTGATAGCACCATTTCAAGCTTCCAAAAGTCTAACCAGCAGAGAAATAGAATGGGTTCTTTCTTGGTTCAAGGACAATAAAATATCAATTTAAAAAGATGAAAATCAAGAGTGGATTTTTGACATTTTTCAGGATCACTCATGCAAAATTCTTTGTAGTAGAGCTGGCACCTTCACCCTTACATGTCCACAGTTTCTCAAAGCAAACAATGAGTTTGCAATCATACACACATGATGGCCACTGGGAGCGGAAAGTCCATAATTCAAACATGTGCAACACAAAGCCTTCCTCCGAACCAAGATTTTCTCCCACTGAACCTATTTAAGTTTTAAGATAATACCTTTCTTTTCATAGGGTTTTTGTTTTTCCCCCTTAAGTATTATTAGGCTAAAATAATTAAAAGATGTCTATTGAGATAAAGAAAACAACATATCCTACTTTGGAGAAAAACATAAAAAGGGAACCAGAAGTAGAGACAGATGGATCAAAATAACAACAAGAACAAAGAGAAATGAATAATTAAAATAAATAATAATCTTGAAGATCGCTGCAAATCTGTAAGCCTAGGCTTGGATCCTGGTATTGCCACTCACCCCTACACACAGGTGAGGCCAGGTAGGTTACTGCACCTCTTCACATCTCAGTCTCATTGTCTAACTCATGAGGTTGTTTAGGGTATTACATGGGATAATGCATGCAAAGTGCATGGAAACATGATTAGAAACAAGCAAGTGCTCCATAAATAATAGCAATAATTGTCGTGATGGTTATTCTAAGGAACACATATAAATTTTACCAACTGATTAAGCTTCAGGGGACTGTGGGAATGTGAGGCTCAGATGAGATGGGATTGGCAGGGATCAGCATAAGGGACTGCAGGCTCATACGGCGGCTGAATGTGCTCTGGTTTCCTTGGTTTTGTACAAAGGCATGGGCGACTTTTGGAATTCTCAGGTCATGTTGCCAAAGGATTTCTCAGTTCCTTTCACACTGAGGTTGCAATAAATTCTGGTGCACACTGCCTGGGGAGAGGCTCTGAGAGCATGGCACTTGTGTGCAAGTCACCAGCTTGGCTGGGTATGAAAGAACCTCAGTGCATCTTTTGTCCACAATGACTAGCCATCCCTGACTCTCAAAATTGATGTTTTAAGAAGAGTTAGTCCCACAACTCTTCTTAAATACCTCCCAAGGACATTTTTCAAATGTAGTGTGAGTTATTAAAGAATGAATAAAAATCTCATAGGAAGAAATAAGGTGCAGTACACAATTAAAAATCATGTCCATAAACACGGTGTAATTAGGGACTTCTCAAACTGGAAGGTTCTACAGGCCAATATTTTGGAGGCACAACTTGAAACTAATTCCTCCATAAAAGTATCTCAATAGCATGAGCCTGGAATAATCTTTCTCTATGAACTCCCACTGCAATGCATCTGCCCTTCTGGAAAATGAGTTATATGAGCTCTTGATCCACACGGAAGCCACTTGACTGTAAGGGCTACTATTTATTTTGCCTTATAACCACACTTCTTTCTCCACATGTACATATAGCAGGCTCACCTCAAACATGTAATGTGAATAGTAAATACATTCATTAGACTTAGAATATAGATCCTCTGTCTTCCAACTATCATGGATGGATGATCAAAATAGTCTGACTGGTACAGCCTATTTCAGCAAATAGTTGGTTTTCACCTATGAAGCAAGTTTTGGTTTTGAATTTACCATTCCTGTTGTTTAAGGGCCTGTGTGAGGGAGGGTGGGAGGAGGAGAGACGGACAATCCTTTAAAGAACTTCTGGCCAAGCGCGGTGGCTCGTGCCTGTAATCCCAGCACTTTGGGAGGCCGAGGCGGGTGGATCACGAGGTCAGGAGATCGAGACCATCCTGGCTAACACGGTGAAACCCCGTCTCTACTAAAAATACAAAAAATTAGCCGGGCGCGGTCGTGGGCCCCTGTAGTCCCAGCTACTCGGGAGGCCGAGGCAGGAGAATGGCGTGAACCCGGGAGGCGAAGCTTGCAGTGAGCCGAGATCGCGCCACTGCACTCCAGCCTGGGCAATAGAGCGAGACTCCATCTCAAAAAAAAGAACTTCTGTGATATGATTTGCATTTTTAAATCACTGCTAACATCATCTGTTCAGAGGTCTCAGGGGAAGTACAATAAGAGGATAAAGAAGGGGCTTTCTCTAGTGAAATGCATGAACTTGAATTAAATAGAATTTATGACTCTCCGGTTTCTCTCTGTAGTTCCCAACCTCCTAGAGAAAATGAATTCTACTGTATAAATGGGTTCACCAAAAACGCTTTATAAATGTTCAGTTCTCAAGGAAACTAAATTGCAAGAAGAAAAAAACACTCACTAAAGATATAAATAAACCCCCTAAGGACTTATTTTTCCCTATCGATCTAAATTAAAATGTTAATAACTCAGATGGATGGTTTTCTAGTATTTTGACTTGTACTGGATATTAGACACTTTTGTCATCATATGTGGGCATGAATTAGTTGACCAACATTAATTTATTAAACACCTTTTGCCCTCAACCCCTCAGGAGATGTCACTAAAAGGAACAGAGTCCTTAGCTGGCACCTTGCATGTGTGTACCACTAAATAAGTATTTGTTGAGTGTGCAGCATGTGAATGAAGAGTTTTAAAAAAATCTATGTCTAAATGGAAGTCCTCTGTCTCTCCTTTCTCATACACACACCCAAATGTACACAGGCACACTCATGTGTCCTCAAAGAGTGACTATCAAACTCTACCCATGTGACATGCATAATCTAATTTCACATCCACCACAGCACCATGAAGAAAGAGTACCACTCCCGTTGTCCAGAAGATGGAAAGCCAACAAAGAAAGGTAAGAACTGGAACTAGAGTTAACAATAACATACAGTTTCAAATAGCTGGAAGGAAGATATTGAACATTCCCACTATGAAGAAATGATAAATATTTGAGATGATGGGTATGCTAATTACCCTGACCTGATCACTATGCATTATTTGTATCACAGCATCACTATGTATCTCATAAATATGTACAATTATTATTTGTCAATTTAAAAAAATTTAAAGACAGGTGAGACTATTGGAGGTCATACAACTAGTAACCAGCAGTGCTAGGATTTGAACTTAGAGCCATCTGACTCCCCTCTGCCTTTCCCTCAGGCCACACAGCTTCTTTCAACCATGCTGCCTTTGCTCACAACATTTTTGGGATTCATTTTCTAATCTTACCTTTGCAGCCTGCTAATATTAGACTGAGTTATTTGAACTTGATCTAACCCAGTGGCAGTCCCACCTCCCATCACTCCCCAGTCTTCCAACCTCCATCTCCTCATGCTGCCAAGTCTTCTTTCTACAGCATACACTTAATTAGGGTGCTCCTCCACACAAAGTCTTTGGGAAAAATTCTGTCCATACTGTCAACTCCCTAGCCCCCTTCATGCCCTCCCCCACAACCCAGCATTCTCTTCTCCCAATTCTCCACCCCCATTCTCTGCTCAAGCCAAACCAGACTCTTTGCAAATGTATGAATGCCACACATTTTCTTACACTTTCACGTCTTGGGACATAAAATTTCTACCTGGAATTCATCCCTCTTTCTTCTCCATGCTCTTTCCCCAACTCTCACACTCTGCAAACCCCAAAGCCTCCTTCAATGCCCATCTCTGAGGACCATTTTCTAGGCACCTTTCAAACTCTATTTAAAGTATCCACTGACTTCATATTTTCCCACCAAAGTGTCATTCCCTGGGAAATGGGACCATCTAACCCAATTCCTGATACAGATACATATCTGAAAGTGAATAAAATTAAGTCAAAATCCCTGACAGTCGATACTAAACCTTCAGGGATGAATCTGACTCAGGAAATGTCTGAGAATTATTCAGAGCCAAGTCAAGTAAAGAATGTGAGTGATCAAGCTGGGTAACCCTGTTTAGAGTCCAAAACCATTTCAACAAAATATACATTGCAATATAGACACAAAAATGTGATACAGATACAAAAATACATTGTGATAAAGAGCACTGTCAAGAAGGGAAAGTCAATCCCTAGACATACAAAATGTCCCTTTGCAGGTCACCCAACAGTTCTTCTAAATAAACATCTGTGAGAGGCAATGTCATTAAGAGCATTTGTTGCATTATATTTTAGGGGTCTCTTATGCTGGGAGGTGGGACAGTGAGAGTACATTCACAGTAGGAGAACAGCCTATTTCTTATCAAAGAAACAAGTTCTGGAATATCTACTGGAAGCTTCAGTAGTTTCCCTTGATCTCTCCTATGTGAGAAGTATTGTATATTACACTTCTTACATTTGGGGAAGTCAAGCCCCATTTCCCACCCACTTCAGGACATAAGCCATGGATAACATAAGATTAAGCATTGTGACTTGATCAAAGGTACTGGTTTAAGAAGAATTTCTAAAGAACTGAGCTGCCACCCAGCCATTAACATATCTCTAAGTCCTTGCAAGTTAATAGACAACTTCAGCCTGAACCGTTATACTCCAGAGTGCGATCTCTCACAAATGCTGAGGTAAAGAAACGTCACTGCCTCGGAAAATGTGGCACTTGGTGATATGACAAGTACAATGGTATTTATCAGCCATATCCACGGCTTAATGGACGTGAGCCATATCTGAAAAGGGAAAGGGTGATTCAGCCCATTAAGAATGCAGAACATCATCTTTCAATACAAGATGGCTCTTGATGATTTGCTTTTTTCATTTCCAAAGGCTCCATCCAAGTGGGAAAATTGCAGAGGCAGAAAAAATACCACAGCTTTTCTGCTAGAGCAACAGCCACAGCAAAGCTAGGTATGACAGGGCAGAGAGGAAAGCCGCAGAATGTGCCAGCAACCTCTGCTTCTTCACAGCTCCATTTCCTATAGAGGGGATACAGCCTCATACTTCACTTTTGCGTTTCCTTTTTCCTGCTTCCTTTTAAATGGTTTTCCAAAGTTTTCTGAGAATTAGATTTCAAGTATGTTCAGATTAGAAATTTCCAAAATAAAGCTTTCTATAAAAACATGAGTCCTGGCAAGCTCACATGCCTGGCTTGGTAAGCATTCCCTATGGAACCAGAGATGGATTGTCTGGCAGTTAATGAGACAAACAACATAAAGTTGTCATTGGTGAAGCTTAAATCCCAAAACCTGCTCCTCTCACCCACTGACTTGTGTGTGTGTGTGTGTGTGTGTGTGTGTGTGTGTTTTCTCAGAGGCCATCTTATAATCCTTTAAGCAATTCTCTCTTACACAACTATTTAGTTTTAGAACACCCTCCAAGGTATTATCGAAAATTCCTCCATTAAAAAATCGTTACGAAGAGCCTTGATATAAATGACTTTACTAGCTAAGAGATTCCCAAGCTGAAAAGAAAGACGCTAGAGAAATTGCCATAATAAGGGTTTAGTTAGTTCCTTGTTGAATCTTTTGACCCTCCCAATTTGATGTTATCTTCTATTTACTGCATTTAAATGAAGTATAGACTTAAAAAACTAAAGACACTCTCTAAGCTATGTCAATTATATGCCTACATTGTTCCATCATTACACTTGATATGTTTGTTCTTGTATGTGGGCCCCCCAAATCAGTGCAAATATTTGCCACTGTTTCCACCAGGGGGCATTCGTCTCATTGAAAATAGGTATTTTTTTTAACTGGCGAAGTTAAGAATGTTATACTGAAATGACTAAAATTTATTATTTATTAATCTCAAAATTCACATTTTCCAACGGGAAGCAAAAAAGGCTAAGCCTTTAATGGGTAATTCTTGAATTAGATGCTTCGTATATATGAAAAGTTATTATACGTGTATGAAAAAAGTATACTTATGTTATGATCTGAAAAGTATGATATACCAGAGAATGTTATGAACTCTTAAGAAGTGTCAACAAAACATATATGTAAAAACACCCAGCTGTAAGTAGAAATCAATTTTAGAGGAGGTGTTCAGTTGGATGTTCTCTTAAGACATCCTAAAAGTACTAAGACTCCTACAGAGGCAGGAATTGCCCTTTTTCAAAATGCCGGTTTCTCAAAACTCACATCACCTTTCTTCAGACTGAACCACACAGTTACTTTGCACACATAAGGTTTGGACACTGGAAGATACAAACAAGGCTGGCCTTCTCTGCAAAAGTTATGAAGAGAGGAAGAAAAGACAACGGAATATACAAAGACTGCACATTAACCCTTTTGCACCCTGAACCCTGACAGTCTTTTGTATAAAAAAAAATTAGTGCGATGCAATAAAAAAGACTCAAATATAGAGTTCCTGAATCTTTATCAGAACCATACCTTTTTTCTTTTACTTCCCAAGAAAATATCACAAAGTCTGCCATACCCCTGAAATTATCACTGACCCATCCAAGCCAGAAAACTTCATAGCTTTCTTTTAAAGAAGAAAAAAAATCCACCTATGTTTCTATGTATAACCATCTAATACACTAGCTCTTAACTGAGACTTAATCAAGTAGGAACTATGGACCAGTGAGGTCTAGCACCATTCGCTACCCCTGATGGCAGCTTTGAAGGTGTCTCTTTCTCTTTTCACACAGTACACATGTTAGTATATGAAATGGAAGTGTACACAGAGGGAATCACAGACTTTTAAGGTAAAGCTGCGCAGAATTGGACCTTGGTATTCTCCTGAGTTCGAACTTCTGCTCCCATCTCCCTGCTTGTGCATCTGCCTACGTTGATTTAGGGACTGGCCTGACTAAAACAGAGAAGCTGAACCGGGCAAGGTCCCCATCTCCACAACCTATTACAAAATATGTGGAAGTCTGGGAGGTGGATTGTTATTTCATTAGATATTTTGCTTATGTGTTCCGTTAAGGCAGGGGTCAGCAAACCTTTTCTGTAAAGGGCCAGAGAGTAAACATTTTAGGTTTTCTGAGACATAAGGTCTCCGTCACAGCTACTCATCTCTGCTGCTGTACCATGAAAGCAGCCATAGATAATCCATAAATGAATGAATGGGGCTGTATTCCAATAAAACTTCATTTACAAAAACAAACAACTGGTCAGATTGAGCCTGGGGTTCATAGTATGACAACTGTTTTAAGGGGATAGCTCAGGTTTTTTTTCTTCCCTTATACTGGTGGAACTCTAACACGCAGCTCAGACCAAATGTTCCCTAATGGCAAGAGTGTTAATAATCAGAACTAGATCTTTAAGGAAAAAAAAAAAACACAGAGTACCATCTATAATGCCGTATTTTCTAATCATAAAGGCTAGCTGCCAGAAATGCTAACCTGACCCACTAGTGGTGTGGGTTGTTAATGCTGGACGTGTTGGTGGTCCAGAGTATCTTGGTTTCCTTTTAGCATTTCTACCATTTGTTTACTCTTATCAGAAGTAAATACAGAAGGAGGCTTCTCCAAAGAGAAAGCCCAGCATGGAATTAAGATTTCAGATCTAACACTTTGAGAAAAGTTCTTCAAACTTGCTCACTCTTTTATGATCTAATTAAATGCCTCACCTTCTTGATCTTGAACAGTTGAGGAGAAATAATATCATCAGCACATAGCTAAGCCTTTAAACAACCCACAACTACTGTGATGTTCTTGTGACAGTGTCAAAAAAAAAAAAGGTGCAGCAACCCTACAGCATGACATAGCACACCCTCCTCAGAGAATTCTGCCCCTTTTGCAGAACAAGAAAACTCTTTTGAAGCTAATTTGTCTCAGTGTGTCTAGACAAAAATTTGGGACAGACAATACAAAACCCTCTTTTAAGATTCACTTCTATTTTTGCCTTCACCACAAAAGAAAAGATGAGGGGGTTGGAAACTGATCTCTACGACATGGCATATGAGTTCTTTGCAATTTGGCCTTAGCCTCAACAGCAAATCTATGTGTTCCACCTCTTTGCTTGTTAATGCATTTGCTTTATGCAGGAGAACAAGCCCCCTTGGACGTGAGTGTGTTTTATAAAAAGAAAAAAAAAGTCGAGTGGTAATGGAAGCTCTAAATCAATGTCGCCAGGCTTCCAATGGCATGCATGTAGAGCCTTCAGAATGAGCATCTATGTTTGCTGAATTTTTATTATTATTATTATTACTCGTTATTTATTTCTACTCTTGTCCATGTGCCCAGAGACCTTGGCAAGATAAGCATTTTATAAATCTGATAAATAAGTAATTGAAGCCTTCTAATCAATATTACCCAAGGGAGAGGGAAGGAGGCACTCAAATCTGCATTAAAGTCAAGGTCCTCCCTTCTGGTAAATGCTGGGAGAAGAAAAGACCAGCTTGTTAAGGCCATGAAAAGGGCATCTCACTGGGGTGGCCTAAGTGCAGCAAGTTTGCTCTCTCCACATATCCCTCAACATTGAGGAGGGAGAGGACACAGCGGAGAAGAAATCAGTCCACCGTATGAAACTCCACATGACAGGCACGGACACACCAGAAGATAGGGACATTGCACGGTGTCCGTGAAGGCACAGTCCACCAGCGGGAACTGCACAGTTCAGGTAGGAGGGCGGCTTATTCACCATGAGCTTCACTGAAGCTGCAGTGTGTGGGCCACTGTTATATTCTCTGGGAAAATGTTGCTGTCAACACAGCAATAGAGCCCTCCAGAGAGGGACTTTACAGAATCGACAGCCAAACTGAGCCCAAGGGGAATTCCAGGGTAAGTCTCTTGAAGAGGCACAAAGCCTCATTCGTGCAGAGAAGATTTACCATGATCCCAGTCCAACCAACGATGCAGGCACCTTGTGTCCAAAGTTGTAATTCACTATGGTTCTACATATAACCCAAGTATAAGGAATCATTATTGGTTGGTTAAGTCTGAATAACCTCCTGCTTCTCTAAAAATATCAGTGACAATCAGACTGCACCTACAGGCCCTTCCATAGGAGAGAAATAAGCTGAGCTGGTGACCAATTTATTTAAAGGAAGCAAATCAGCTAGTTAAACCCACAATTTAAGGAAGGTTTTGTTTTTGTTTTTGTTTTTGTTTATTTAGACAGGGTCTTACTCTGTCACCCAGGCTGGAGTACAGTGGTATGATCTCAGCTCTCTGCAACCTCTACTTCCCAGGCTCAAGCTATTCTCCCATCCCAGTCCCCTAAGTAGCTGGGACCACAGGTGCCCGCCACCACTCTGGGCTAATTTTTGTAATTTTTTGTAGGGACAGGGCTTTGTCATTTTGCCCTGGCTGGTCTCGAACTTCTAAGCTCAAGCAAGCCACCCACTTCTGCCTCCCAAAATGTTGAGATTACAGGCGTGAGCCACTGCACCAGACAGGAAAACTTTTTTGAAAAATCAAATTGCACTGTTGAAATGAACTTCAAAAGATCATGTAGGCTGTCATCCTACCTTAAGGTAAATCTAGCTTGAATCACCGGGGGCAAACAGAACATATATTATTTTAAAAGGTCTTGCAAAAAAGAGTTTCTACAAACAAACCTCTTGCATGGTCAAACTACCTTCACTGTCGAAAAATTGCTAATTATGACTATTTTGCAAGGGCTTGCTAGAGACAGCTCGTACTTCTTTGTCTAATTTTCAGGACTTTTTGAGCTGGCTGACTTCATGTTGGTAGCTTATGATCAGCCATGGTGGGAATGTTTACACCGTGGAAATCAGCAAACATTACAAATTAGGACCCCAACCCCACTGTATCCTTGAGTACTACTAGTTCCTGAACATTTATCAGCATACCATTGTCATATTGTAAAACTATTCGTTTTTCCTTCTCCAAACTCTCTTATTCTTTGAGAGCTGAGAAACACTCTGCTAGTCAAAGAAGAAGTCTGTTCTACAATATTTCTGAAAGTTTCAGCCTCTATGTGGACACCCAGAGCAAAGGGAAATTAACTGCTTTGCATGATAACCCATTTAGGGACAACAAGACTACTGTATTAGAAAATGATTATTAACCCCAAATTTATCTCTGCTTTTACTATTTTTCAATCTTGTAAACATCTGTTAGAGTTTCTCCAGAGCTCTCTGAATGGTGTCACATCTCTCATCTTGAGAATAAGAGTGGGTTCTGTACTAAATGGGACAACCAACACCAGGAAGAGCTACCAGTGACTCTACTATTTATGATGCACAACCCCACTTGCTTCCTTTCTATAACTTCTGTTTTCCTGTAAGGGGCTTAACTGAATGCCCGGACTGGAAGTTTCCCCTCAAAGTTTCTGATAGAAACAACCATGAGTACAATCTAGGTATTAAGAAATATATCTTTCGCCGGGCGCGGTGGCTCACGCTTGTAATCCCAGCACTTTGGGAGGCCGAGGCGGGCGGATCACGAGGTCAGGAGATCGAGACCACGGTGAAACCCCGTCTCTACCAAAAATACAAAAAATTAGCCGGGCGTGGTGGCGGGCGCCTGTAGTCCCAGCTACTCGGAGAGGCTGAGGCAGGAGAATGGCGTGAGCCCGGGAGGCGGAGGTTGCAGTGAGCTGAGATCGCGCCACTGCACTCCAGCCTGGGCGACAGAGCAAGACTCTGTCAAAAAAAAAAAAAAAAAAAAAAAGAAATATATCTTTCATGGCCCCCAGAAAATATTTATTGGTCCTAAAACCCAATGATAAAGATGTTCTAATACCTATTAGGAGGAGACAGTTCTCTCTAGCGCTTCTGTATATCTCACAAAGAAAGGTACTGACTGCTCTTTGTTTTGGATTATCTTTTCAAAGATGTTTGTATAGTGAACAGCCTTCCAAAATAGAGTGTCTCCAAAACAAAGATCAGGCAAAGTTACTGTCCATCTTAAAAGATTCAGATTCCCTAAATTCAGGGTGCCTCTCCTATAACACAATCCAAAGAATGTGCAGGTATCCATCAGGTCCCACCTGCCTCACACTCATGGGGTTTTGGGAGAAAGAATTGACACAAATTTGCTGTTCATGCCACATGCTGTGTAAAAGTAATAGAGTCCTTTGTCTCTGATCCCCAAATCTCATGTCTTCTGCCACCATCTATGAAATCAGGGCAGGTTAACTTGTTAGCTTGAAAGTAGGGTAAGATCTTGGACCTTTCATAGTTCTTACTAAAGCTTTTAAAAAACAGGCCAGGCATGGTGGCTCACGCCTGTAATCCCAGGACATTGGGAAGCCAAGGTGGGTGGATCACTTGAAGCCAGGAGTTCGACACCAGCCTGGCCAACATGGTGAAACTCCATCTCTACTAAAAATATAAAAATCAGCTGGGTGTGATGGCACATGCCAGTAATCTCAGCTACTCAGGAGGCTGAGGCATAAGAATCGCTTGAACCTGGGAGGCAGAGGTTGTAGTGAGCCGAGATCATGCTGCTGCACTCCAGCCTGGGTGACAGAGTGAGACTCTGTCTCAAAAGAAAAATAAATAATAAAGCTTTTAAACATCTGTATCTGTATTTATATTTATATCTATATCTATCTCTCTACCTACTTATCTATCTATCTAGTTGGACAGATAGACAGGTACGAACTGTGTGCCTCAGAGATGCTTTATAGATACTCTCTTAGGCAATAATGTAGAAAACAGCCCACAATGAAGTTTCTCAGATGAAAACTGCAGAGCTTTTGCACTCTATCAAAGACACAAATGTGCAACTGGGACAAATGGGCATGAACAAAATGATGACTGGCCTTAATGTTTTTTGTGTACTCTGGATCAGGGCTTCTCAAATTTTAAGGAGCATATAAATCACCTGGGAATTTCACTAAAATTCAGATTTGAATTCAGTAGGTCTGGGATGAGGCCCCAGATCTGTATTTTGAAAAAGTTCCTAAGTGATATTGGTCCAAGGACCACATTTTGAGAACAAGGGTCTAACAGCAACTAAATATAAACTGTATACACATTGTCACTCTTATATCTGCATAAACTATAAAATGTTTAATAAAAATATCCATAACAACCCAGGAAGTCCATCTAAATATCTGATTAGGAATATATGCATATTTATAAGAGGAAAATATCAATATTGATTATAAATTTTTCTTGATTCCAAATTATATACACGTTCTATTCAAAGAACCAGGAGCAAAAGAAATACGCAGGAGAAGCCCGTCCTAGGTTATGCCAAGAGTCTGTGGACTGTAGCAAGCAATAAACCAGGCAAATTACAATCTTTACGGTTTATGTTGCTGGCAATATCTCTGGCTAAGCAAATGCTGATGGGCTAAGCATAACAGGGAAAATAATATGTGAGCATAAGACTGACTCTGAAAAAAAATAAATGTGCTGCAGGGAAAAACACACTGGGCTGGGAGTCAAGAGGCTGGAGTTGTCTCTGCTCTGTCACCTCCTTGCTGTGGGAGCCAAGGAAAGCAGATTCAATTCTCTCTGGGCAATGAGGGAGAGGAGCAGGTGCCTCTAGGCCCAGGCCCTGTGCCACCTCTCAGCTCCCACATCTTGGTGTTAGGGCTTGGTCACCTGCACAGCCTCTCTCAGCCTCATGGACCATTATTTAAGACTGTCGTCAGCCCGAAGAGATTAATCTTTCTATCTCATCTTATATACTTAGGGAAACATTTGTGTACCAAGTTGAAAAGCACAAGAAAGAAGGCTCAGAAATAAAAGAAAGACTGACAAGGTATTTTAGAATTTTATTGTGAAATATTTGAGTACCTCCTGTATCCCTTTTTCTTCCACCACTGTCTCTTTTTTTTCTTTTTGTCTTCTTTTTTCCTTCCTAACCTGTCTCTCTTCATTCTCTCTTTACCAAAATAACAACTGGGGAGATAGTAAGGTGTATTTCAGTATTCCATGCGCTAGTTACTCATTATGTTACCGACTATTTCTTTTGAAAAGATTTCTGTGGTTAAATATGCTTTGAGAATCTGGTTTAAATAGAATTAAAAGATTTTTATGGACCCCATAATATGCTGATGCAGAATGTGTTTCTCCAAGAGGGGCTATGGAAAGCTCCATTTGCTACACCGGACTACAGAAACCAGCCTTTCCCCAGTGCTAGTGTTCTAAGGGATCCACTTTGAGAACGACAGCTCCAGCACTAAGATTTTGGATTCTGGAAACGAGCTGTGTTTTGAAATCAGTACCACCTGGAACAGCCTTGCAGCCTTGGGCAAGTCACATAACCTCTCTGAGCCTCCAGTTTCTTTATGTGCAGAAAGGGTCAATGACATCTACCAAATGTTTCCATGGATAAAACTAAGCAAGACAAAGTACATGAAGTCCCAGGCATGGAGACCCCTCTCCATCCTGTCTGTTGAGATTCAGAAGTGATGTTAATCTGTGTCCCTTGAAAACTGGCCGGGGCAGCATCCATCTCACTGAAAACCATTCTTGGAGACAAGGCCATTGGCCTTCCTTTCTGACTTTGTCCATGTTTCAGAACTCAGTATGGGTCCAGTCCCCTCCATTGAAGCCTGAATATCCCTTCCCAATGACTGCCCAGCAGTCTGGGTATGTTTGCCATCTCAATAGACGACATTTGCCAAATGAATGAGAGAGAGAAAGAAAATATTTAGACAGAGAGGGTCACAGGAGAATAAACAAAGGAAGAAATGAAACCAGGCCATAGGGGAGGGCAGGAAGGCACAGTAGTTAGGACACGACTGTCCTGAGGCAGACTTGGCGTTAGGAGCCACAAACCTTGGGAGATCAGCATAATCTCCCTGAGTCTCAATGTCCTCAGTTATAAAACGAAGATGATGATGCATAACTCACAGAGACATGTTGAGGAGTTGAGAGATTGTATGCACAAAGCACTTAGCACAAAACCAAGCACAGAGTAGGGACTCAATTGAAAAAAGAGAAAGAGTGTTAAGTGTTCTTTTCGAAGTGAAGGGAAAAAAGATGCTTTTATTCTCAAATCCAATTCTGTGATTTCTAGATTAGAAACTGGCTATCATAAACCTTCTGTAGAAATCCCAGCAAAGAAATATTTGCAAGGTAGAAAATTGATTTCCCTACAGCGGACTTCAGATGTGCCCCATAAGTGGTGATAAATATAGTTTTTATTTTGCCATTGACAGAGAGAGAGAGAGAGAGAGAGAGAAGACAGGAGAACCTACTACTTACTAAACTCCAAGAACGTTAAAATCAGCAATGGAAAAACAGTAAGATTTAAAATTTCCTAAACAGGGAACCCCGCACTAATCCCTCCTCATCATAGTCAGGTAGAGAGAGCACTTCCTTAAAGGAGGACTCCCCTCAGCCCTCCGTCACTGCTATGTTCTTCCCATGCCATAATTTCTATAGCCCCTATATATTTATTAGTCTCGCCATCTGCCCCATGGCAATGGAGGCTCCACCAGGCAGGGACTCTATCCTTCCTCAGGGTCTATAACAGTCCAGAGCAGGCTCTCAATAAATAGTTGTTGAAGGAATGAATGGATTCCACATTAGTCATTTAATAAGCATGCCCATGCAAGGATTTACAGTCCATTAAAACAATGTGAAGGCCAGGAGACCAGAATGTTTTAAAAATTAGTAATGTTATCACTTTATTAATCACTTCCAACTTTAATACCAAATCAAGAAAGTTAAAAAAAAGGCTTGGCAGGAGCTAAGAAATCTATGTAAACATGATCACTCTTCACGTTTAGACATTCTAGCACTCTCAATTTAACTATTTCGTTATCAATCCCTAAATTCAGTGGTTCTGCTGTGCCTGCAGTATCAACTCCAAACCCCACAGCAGGGCACAAAGGCCCTCTGCACCTTGACCCTTGTCTATCTCTCCATCATCTTCCCCTGCCACTGTTCTCTCTTATCTTATACTCCATCAATATCCATGCTACCCCAACACGAGCCTTCATGCCTCAGTAGGTAACATTGCCTCCTTCTCCATCTCGTCTGTGCAGTGATCTCTTACTCATCCTTTCAGACCCCACTGGAGGGTGGACTGTGCTGTGAAGAACTCCCTGACTTCTGTAGACAATGAATCATCCCCCTCTTTTGTGGGGCTTCTTACATTATCCACCATAGAAGCTGCTGGGATGTCAGGCCTCCTCTAGACTGCAAACTTCTAGAGGTACATCACACAGGTATGATGTACACATGTAGATTCCCTGTGGCTGGCATATTGTACATGCTCAGTAAAATGTTTATCGGCACCTTGGGAGGCCGAGGTGGGCAGATTGCTTAAGGCCAGAAGTTTGAAACCAGCCTGGCCTACATGGCGAAACCCTGCCTCTACTAAAATTACAAAAATTAGCCAGGCATGGTGGCACATGCCTGTAATCCCAGCTACATCAGGAGGCCAAGGCATGAAAATTGCTTGAACCCAGGAGGCAGAGGTTTCAATCAGCTGGGATCCTGCCACTGCAGTCCAGCCTGGGTGACAACAGAGTGAGACTCTCTCTCTCAAAAAACAAAAATTGTTTATAGGGAGAACAAATAAATGGATGCATGTCCACTGTTAACAAACCTATTTCCCCATCATTGTCCATCTGAGGTATGCTTTATGAAACTTTATGGAACACCAAATATTTGCTGGGCAGTATCTTATTAACATTTAGACCATTCTCAGAAATCTTCCGTAACTTTGGTGCTGGCATGTGACTTCACAGTGAAAGAAAATAAAATTTAGAGAGGTTGAGTCACAGAAAAAGGACATAGGAAAGCTTGGAGTAAAACCTCAGCCCCTGCTCCTTCTGCTACTCTATCTTGCCTCAAAGGCAAAAATACAACAAAAATAAAATAATAGATTCTTTCATTTTACTCTTTACCATTTCAGATTTACCATTACAATGCCTCACCTCTTAAACGATACCCCCAAGTGGCCCTCCGATGGTTAGTGGGAAGATTAACAGGAAAACATATTCTTTCAATATAATAAGCTAAGCATTCTTTTTCTAGATGATTACACACAATCACACAAATCTACTAAAAAGGGACTTTGTCCATGTTGTGGGGATCAGAGAAGCATTCCTGAAGGAAGTGACACCTGAGATTCATCTTAAAAAGCCAAGTAAGAAATAACCAGGCAGATGGATGGAGGAAGAACATTCCAGAAAGAGAGGCTAGGTACAGTCTGCGATAAATGCTGACGACTTCACCACGCGGAAACTTTAAAGGTCTCTAGTATGGCTTTTGTGTATTTTTGCTGAATTTCTAACTTGCGTAGAGGGCTTGTGTCAGCAGTGAATAATTCAATCAGGTCCCAATACGGATACTAGAAGGAAGTCCATCTAGATGGCCACACCATCATTGCCATTATCCCTTCATTTTCTTAAAGAATCTCTCTGCAATGGACTGATAACTCCTATGTGATGAGTTAGGGCTTTCAGGACACTGTGGTCCATTTCAGGGCGGAGGAAGTCATTTTCTAAACAGCACTGTGGTACACTATAGTTACAGGACTGAGCGTGACCACCTCAAAGGGAGAGGCACGAAAGAAATTTCCATCTCCTGCTCCCAAATCACATTGCTAATGCCCTGTCCTGTTATCACCTGCTGGATAATTTTGTGTTTCTATGAACCACCCAGATTCTGTCAAACATCACACAAAAGTCTCTCTGTATACAACAAAGTGACATGACTCAAGCTCTTATTAGAAATTATTTTCAATCACTCCCATTCTGGGAAATTAAGTCTGGCATTTTCTAATGTATTTTATCTCTTCCTAAAGAGACAGTCTCCTTTCATTTTAGTAAGTCATAAACTTTGATGTCAGAATGCCTCCTTGATAGCTCTAGAAATAGAAGTTTTAATACCCGGGGGGAAAGGAGAGTTAGCAGGGAGGTTGGAAGAGCTAACACATTAACATCACAAGATCTGGGCTTGTATTGTGGTTCTACCAATTACTAGCTCTATGACTTGGGCACATTAATAAATTTCTCTGGACTTCAATTAACTCATCCTTAAAAAGCAAGATTATTATGAAAAGTGGAAAAAAATATGTCAAAGACCTGGCCCACAATGGCCCTCTCAGTAAGTGGTAACTATAATCTACACCTCAATTCATTTTTAAATTAACTTTTAAGATTCCCCCACTTGCACATATGAAGTCCAAATTAGCAAATGAGAGACAGAAATAGTTTTAAAGATGCTGATAAAAGGCATCAAATAACATATTAATTTTCTTAGTGTTCCAACACTGTCTTTGGCCAGTTCTTCAGAAGTAGACCCAGAGTGGAGTGTTCATGGCAAGTGATTTATTAAGGAGGGGCTCCCAGGAGAGGGGAACAGGAAGGGGAGGAAGAAGCCAAGCAAGGTTGCAACTTCAGGTGAAATCTCAGCCTCAGCTGGATTCTACAGAGAGCTGTGGTGTGTAAATTATACCACAGATCCTGCAGAGAACTTGTAAATTATACCACAGAGTTTGCTCAGACTTAAGACAAGAGGGTGACCTTTCATACTCCTTCACCACTCATCAGCAAAGCCTGGCAAAGGGTTGAGGGAAGGGAGTGGAAGGCACTTAACTCCCAGCTGCTTCCAGCTGTGTGTGTGTGTGTGTGTGTGTGTGTGTGTGTGTGTGTGTGTGTGTGTGTGTGTGTGTGTGTGTGTGTGTGTGTGTGTGTGTGTGTGCTCATGTGCATGCCAGGAGTGGGGAGGAGCTCCACTAGCTCAAGTCCAGCCCTCTGAACAAGGTTCCAGGTGCGTGACCCTCAGAAGCAAACATATGCAGAAGCCAGGGTGAGCACTCAAGGCCAGTAAAGGAAGTCAGAGGGTACCTGAGCAGAGCACTGACAACAGCTGCAATAGGAATCAAGAAAATGCTGTGGAAACGTGTCTGTGTCACCTCCTCCTTTAGCTCATAGGAGGTTGCTCATCACCAAATGATATGCATTTAACTGTAAATCAAGTCATTTTTCCCTTTGGTGATTAATAAAGAACTAAGTTTGCAATCAATACTTCCGGAGAGTATAAAATTCAATTTTGGGCCGGGTGCTGTGGCTCACGCCTGTAATCCCAGCACTTTGGGAGGCCGAGGTGGGCGGATCACGAGGTCAGGAGATCGAGACCATCCTGGCTAACACGGTGAAACCCTGTCTCCACTAAAAAAAAATACAAAAAATTAGCCGGGCGAGGTGGCGGGCGCCTGTGGTCCCAGCTACTCAGGAGGCTGAGGGAGGAGAATGGCGTGAACCCGGGAGGCGGAGCTTGCAGTGAGCCAAGATCGTGCCACTGCACTCCAGCCTGGGCAACAGAGTGAGACTCCTTCTCAAATAAATAAATAAATAAATAAATAAATAAATAAATAAAATAAAATAAAATTTTGAAGGTTTGTCTTCAGGCATCAAAAAATGAGCTCCTCAACCCACTACTGTTGAGGTTTTCTGCTGAAGAACATTGTGCCGGTCCCTAATGGAGGGCACAGACCCTCTCAGACTGAAACCATGGGAAAGAGCACTGGCTAACTCCTTAAATACCAAGAGAAACACTGGCAGCAATAAGTCCTTGGCTCTTTCATATCTGCATATTCCTTTAACCAACCATACCACTCTGAGATTTCTGAGATGCTGTTTGAATTGAATTGTATTGTCTATGCATTCGGTTAACACAGATCTATAGTACAGAGATTCAAGACTCTGCCTTCTTCAAATAAATTCTTGTTATTTAAAAAATAGAATTTCTTATGCCTCTACATCTTTATCTATAGAAAGGAAATCTGGCTTAACTTCAGGTGATCATTCAGGGACTCAATGGAGACAGCCAATTGGGTAGGTAGATTGGGTCATAAGATTTTAGGATTAACTAATATACTATTATGAATGATTATAGAAATGTGAGATATCACAATATTTTTTAAGTAACACATGCAATTAATTTGTTAGGGTAGTAAGTAGTTCCATATACTGCCTTTTAAAATTTTTTCAATAATATTTATAATTTGACCATGTACAATTTAAGGCAATTACGTCAACACATCTGGAAGACTAGAACTGGAAGAGTGGAGTACACCCTACGACAAAGATCCTCTCCTTGACCAACCTCTACTTGGGCTCCCCTGAACTCTTTCTCAAGTAGGCCTGACTTTTGGACTTCCATGTGCATCTGCCTTGGATTGGTAAGAATCCTGTTAAGTTGGTTAAGCCAAAATCTTGCATATCTGATTGTCCTCCACATCTAATCAGGTTCCTCATCCTCTACTGTCCCGCAGGGGATGTCTATCACCCTGGCCTGCCCTCAAAACCAGTCCTGTTACGTTGGTTTAGCCAGGATCCCCCCTTACCCCGATGTTTCCTCTTAGTAATTTCCCATCCACTGCCACTCACCCTGCTTCTTGGCTATGAATTCCCACATGCCCATGCTGTATGCAGAGTTGAGCCCAGTTCTATACTGAGCTCTCTTTTCCCATATTGCAATAGTCCTGAGCTCTGGTTTTCTTTGACACCTGCAAACACTGTATAACCAGATACATCAAAACAAAAGTCATGATGAATTTCTGGGGGTCCCAACAGAGAGATCATATTGATGATTAATTGGCACCTTAAGTTTTTGCACCTAGATATGATGTCCATTTTTAAATAAGTGAATAATGAGTAACTACAATACCTGCCACCAAGGGTCAGGGGATGTTTTCCATGTCAGGGGTTCAGAGGACACTGCAGTAGCTCAAGAGATGAAAGAAAAACCCCTGCGGAGGGAGGGGCTTGGCAAGGGGAGAGGATTTAGCCTAGGAATGACTGAGTGTCTTCCACAAACAAAATTCTCAACAATTACTACAGTTACAAAATACCTACAATGAAATATCATTTTAAGGTGAAACATTTGCTACAATCAGTGCTAAAATGATCGAACAAAGCTACTTAGACTTGGCGTCTCCTACACTTGGCATATTTGAATTCTGAAAATTCTGAATCTGATTAGACTTCTTTTCTGTTTTTCCTTGCATTGTTTTGTAATTGAAAATTGTTGAAATTGGTAAGAATCTGTTCTGTAGTGTAAGATTCTGGCTAGAGAGAGAACTGAGAAGTCAAAGCAAACTTAATATTGTTGATTTTTGAGAGCCCATGCCAATGAATGGGATTATCCAAGACTATAGCCCTTATTTTCCATTCTTAGGTTTCCATTATGCAAGTCTGTACACAGCAGATCCATCTTTCCAAATATGCTGGTTTTCTGGTAATATCTGAGTGTCTCTGAGTTTGCTAACCCATAAGCATTTTAGGTGATGGGAAATAAATCAGACTAGAATAAATATGTACTATTGAGCAATTTGTAAAGAGAAAGAGCTATATGACAGTAATGAAGAATTAAGAAGAATTGAATTCCCAGATATTTGGGGGAAAAGAGATAGAAGACACTGTTTCACACTATGCAGGACCAGCGGAGAGAGAGATATAGTATGGGGAAATATGTGGGAAGAAGATAGGAGATCCCAAAAGGTGACAGCCAATCAACTATTTTCCAAACTCTAGAGAGATTAAGAAGGGGAGATGAAGCACTGTGACACTCAGTCATTCCTAGGCTAAATGTGTGAAATAGAAAACCATATTCAAGGAGATTTGGATAATTAGATCTCCACTATCACCATCACCAATGGTGATTCAAGAAAGATTAATTCAGACAAAGATAGCAAGGTACTATTAATAATTTGTCAGGAGGACAATAAACAGAAAAATCAAGTGCTCTCTTTCTCTCTGGAAATACATGGCCTCAAAAATCTTGAGTCTTAAAACCTTCGTTTTATCCTTATCTTTCCAGCCAAAAGGAATGCTATGTAAAAAGCATGGATGGGTTCTACTTAATGTTTAACCATTGTGAGGAGGGAAAACAGAATTCCCACAATGTCTTCGTTCACTCTGAAAATGCACCAGCTGAGATTTCAGTGTCATCTTTCTCCCAATAGCAACTAAGATCTCAAAAAGAGAAAATTTTACTCAAATTATATTAGCCTTGCAATTAATGATATAATATCCCAGGTCTTAGAGTAGATTGGACTGCATAAAAGGAATCAGGCTGAAGATGAGAAGAATTTCAAGAAAAAGTCAAGACATAATTCAAAGTCTGGGTTCTATCCCTTTCTAGTCTCAAGTGGCCATGGCCATGTGATGGGTAACAATTACAACATGCCAGGAGTGTATGCTATGACCCAGGGGAACCGCGGACACCTAGAAACCTCAAGCCATCATTCTGGGATGAGTGCGTGTGTTTTCTGTATATTGAATATGTGTGGGTCTTGTGTGTACGTGTGTGTTGAATGTGTGTTTTAAAAGTGTGTGTTGAATGTGTGTGTATTGTGTTGTGTGTGTGTGTTGTATGTGGTGAATGTGCATGTTATGTATGTATCTGTGTGTTGAATGTATGTATTAAAAGTGTGTTGAATGTATGTATTAAAAGTGTGGTTTGTGTGCATTGAATGTGTGTATGTTGTATGTATGTGTGTGTTGAATGTGTGTGTTTTATGTGTGTGTGTTTGTGTGTTGAGTGTGTGTATGTGTGTTGAGGGGTGGATTCTCCTCTCAAAATGAAGCTGATCATGACCCTGAAGTGAAGTTTCCTCCATACTCTTGTATGAGGAACTCTCCCCCCATGAGATATCTTTCCCTTCAGTCATGCTTCAGTATTAGAAATTAATTTAATACATCATTACATCAGTGCTGCCCACATTTAGTCTCTCTCCATACACTTTCACAATTTCTGTCGTATCCAAGTACCTTGGATAAAACAAGTACTCCTCACTCTGATTAAAAAAACAAAACAACAACAACAACAAAACTCCTAAATGCTGCAAGTCCCTCAGTGAGCTGCACTTCCTTCCCTCTCTGCTCTCCTCCCCAGGCCCCCACTCTGCTCTGGCCACCTTGGTCTTGCACCTGCTCTTCCTCTGTCTGGATCACTCCTCCCCAGGATATCAGTGAGCTCCCTCCCTCACTTTCTCTCGCTCTTGGCCCCAGTGTCATCATAGCAGAGCAGCTTTTCTTAACTATTTAAACACAGCAAAGCCCTCTTGCCCTGCTTCACTTTCAGTCATAGCATTTGCCATCACCTGTAGATTTCTCTATATTTCTTTCTCTGTTTTTATCTCTCCCCTCCCATAAACTTTAATAAACTCCATGAGGTGGAAAGCTTGTTCTGTTCAGTTTTAAATTTGCAGTGCACTAGATAGTCCTACCCAATAGTCTTTTTAAAATTTAAGTTGAAATGAAATTGTTTAAACCATACTTTTAAATTTTTTCTATTATGTTAACTTAGTCTTGTCCTAAACAATAATATGATGAAACCAAGAGTATGATGTAATAGGTATATTTTTTCTAATGAACACTAAAATAAATAGATAACAGAATTATCAAAATTTAAAATGTTAGTCCCTGAGCACCTCCTAAAACTCTCTTGTTACCACAGATCTTATGTGTCCCCAGCTTTGAGAAACATAGCATTACCCAGGGGCAAGACAATACTAGTCGCATATGACATGCTCAAGCAGTGAACATGGCATGGAAATAAGTTGTATTGTGGAGTCTTCTTACAACAAGTCTTAGTTTCACATCAGAAAACACTGAAGCTGGAGTCATGAGGCCTGGCTTCTGCCCCTGGATCGGCCACAAACCAGGCAACCCTCAGGCAAGTTGCTCAAATTCTCTGGGCCCACTGTCTTCATCTATAAAATAAAGGCTGCAAGTGATTTCTCAGCTGCTGCTAGCTCTCACTGTCTTTGATGCTACCACCAGCCACAAAATGCAAAAGGGAATCCTGAAAGCATTTAGGCTCATTATACTCTTTTTTATTTATTGTTTTTCAATTTTTGTGGGCATATAGTGGGTGTACATATTTATGGGGTACATGAGTTGTTTTGATACAGGCATGCAATGTGAAATAAGCACATCATGAAGAATGGGGTATTTATTCCCTCAAGCATTTATCTGTTGAGTTGCAAACAATCCAATTATACTCTTTAAATTATTTTAAAAGGTACAATTATTATTGACTATAGTCACTCTGTTGTGTCATCAGACAGTAGGTCTTATTCATTCTTTCTGGTGTTTTTGTACTCATTAACCATCCTCACATCCTCCGCATCCCTCCCTACCCTTCCCAACCTCTGGTCACCTTCTACTCTCTGTGTTCATGAGTTCAATTGTTTTGGTTTTTATATTCTACAAATAAGTGAAAATATGTGATGTTTGTCTTTCTGTGCCTGGCTTATTTAACTTAACATAATGACCTCCAGTTCCATCCATGTTGGTACAAATGACTGAATCTCATTCCTTTTTATGGCTGAATAGTACTCTATTGTGTACAAGCACCACAGTTGCTTTATCCATTCACCTGTTGATGGACACAAGTTGCTTTCAAATCTTAGCTATTGTGAACAGTGCTGCAACAAACATAGGAGTGTGGATATCTCTTCCATATGCTGATTTCCTTTCTTTTGGGTAAATACCCAGCAGTAGGATTGCTGGATCACACGGTAGCTCAATTTTTAGTTTTTGAAGAACTTCCAAACTGTTCTCCATAGTGGCTGTACTAATTTGCATTCCCACCAACTATACTCTTATAATAAAATGATATTTTTGATATAGTGACCCTATTAACTGTAACTTTTTTTCTGTAATCCTATGACCCTACCCAGTGTAGGGAGTTGAATCCCAAGCATCCAATCGTTGCCTCAAGGAACAGTCATCAAGACAGAACTAGAATGAAAGAGCTGAAGTTCTTGGCCAAGGCCAGAAAGCTCTCCTTTAAAAAAAAATTAATGAAATAAAAACAGAAGCAATGATTGGATTAGAAAAACATCTCTGCAACCCTTAGAAATTAAGTAGCTTTTAGGAAAGTATGCTAAGCCCAGTAGGTTCAAGTTTTAGGAAGAGAGGATATTTGCTAGATGTCAAATTAGCACCCTACAAATCAGCTATGAATTCCAAAGGGAAAAACTTGTATTTATAAAGAAAAGATCTGATGTCTGCTGGTCACCATCCTCAAAAGGTGATCCAACTTCCACTGATAGTGTAGCAACCTGACACAATGTGATTCCAGATGTGACACAGGTGAAGTACACATCATCTTCTGTGACGTTTTCTTCCCAAAACCTCCCACCTGAATCTGACCAAACCTTTAGAAATAAGTTCCAGTTTATAGGAAATACAGAGGATAAACAGCAAGTTGAAGAATACCAAAGAAAACAATCACACAGAGACAGAATGAGGGACATTCTACAGGACAACTGCCTAGTCTCTTCAAATAGCCAGTGTAAGGCGGGGAAAAAAAGAAGCCATGTTCTAGGCTGCAAGGAACCGAAGAAACTCAATAAAAAAAATGCAACACGGGCCGGGCGCGGTGGCTCACGCTTGTAATCCCAGCACTTTGGGAGGCCGAGGCGGGCGGATCACGAGGTCAGGGGATCGAGACCACGGTGAAACCCCGTCTCTACTAAAAATACAAAAAATTAGCCGGGCGTGGTGGCGGGCGCCTGTAGTCCCAGCTACTCGGAGAGGCTGAGGCAGGAGAATGGCATGAACCTGGGAGGCGGAGCTTGCAGTGAGCTAAGATTGCGCCACTGCACTCCAGCCTGGGCGACAGAGCAAGACTCTGTCTCAAAAAAAAAAAAAAAAAAAAAAAAAAAATGCAACGCATGAACTTTGAATTGATCTTGGTTTGATACATAAGTAACTATAAAAGGCATTTTTAAATCACTGGGGAAATTTGAAGGTAGTCTAGGCAATATCTGTTATTACAGGGTTATCTTAATTTCCTTGAGCATAATGATAATGGTATTGTGGCTGTGGTTTTAGGAGACTGTGTCCTCAGTTTTAGGAAAAACATACTGGGAATTTGGGAGTGAAGGAACATGATACTGTCAATGTATTTTTCAATAACAAGATGTTAAGCAGAGGTTGAATCTAGGTGTTGAGTGTATGAATATTCATTGTTAGTATTCTTTCAACTTTTATTCATATTGAAAATTTTATAGTAAAAAGCTGGAGGAAAAAAAAAAAACCAAGACCCACATATATGATGAAAAGTATTTGGAAGAAGACGAAATCAGAAAAAATCGTTTTTCATGTTCTTCCTGTCCCCATAGGAAATAGGAAGAGAGTCAGTGAGGAGAAAAAAAGGTTAGATACAGGCAGGAAGAGTCTATAACCTGTCCCCAGGTCAAGTATGAGAGTTCAGGAAACATAGAGCCCTGACTCAGATTTAGAGTTTCAAAAAGAAGAATCCTGAGGACCCCTTTCTTGGAAGACGAGAGAAGTTGTCCAGAAGTCAGAGCAATCCCAAGCCTGTAATGGCACAAGAGTAATAAAGTAGGGGAATAGTATATCTCTGCATAGTATGTCTATGCAGAGACAGCGGGGGCCAGTCTCAGTATTTTCCATGTCCCCAGAGCTGCAAAGACACCCTTGCAGAGACACATATGAAGGTGGCAGAACTTGGTTAGGAACACAAGATGGTACACCTGTGACTTGAACAGAGTGGTGGCCAAGGACAACTGGGAAGATGGACAGCCACCAGCATACAGAAATTACCACCAAGGCCAAGGGTATGTCCCCTCCCCCATACTGTGGCACTTTATTGACCTTGCAGCACACTCTCCACTATTTCCCAGAAAGGCAAATGCAACCTGAGTAAGGGAGAGGAAAGTGAGAGACCTGAAGTGACAGAGAAAGTGTGGAATTTTTTGTGATTACCCATCATTGTCTGAGATTACCCAGAGTGGTAGGAGATTAATTTTCTGCTACTCAGTACAGAAAGGGCTAAAAGGGTATACTTTATTGAACTATAGAAAAATAAAGTCACATGTCTCACAGGTTGTGCCTGAGATAGGTGCCTGCTCATTCTCAATCCAATCCTAGACATTTTACTGATTAATCCACCCTCTGCCATGACGCCACAGGAAAACAAAGATATAATGTGAGGGATAAACAATTACATAATATGCACATAAATCTACCTCTAAAATCACCTTGCACTTGTCCACACTCATAGAGGAAAGGCTACAAGTAAATAACACAGAAATTATTTCTTTTGGGCTATGGAATGCACGTCATTTCAATATAGAAACATCTAACGTTTCAAGGATTTACTTCAAACAAAATGACAAAGCCATGCTATGGAGTCTGACTTAAAAGATCAAGAAACAGCCCACATGTTGAGCTGCTCCCTGACATCCACACCATTCCAGGAAGAGATGGCTAAGGCAGGGCTGCCTCTCTTTGCTCTCAAGCTGGAATGTCAAAGGTACCCTTATTTATTAGTCTGTTCTCATGCTGCTAATAAAGACATACCCAAGACTGGGTAGTTTATAAAGGAAACAGGTTTAATGGACCCACAGTTGCACATGGCTGAGGTCTCGCAGTTGTGGTGGAAGACGAAGGAAGAGCAAAGAGACTTCTTACATGACAGCGTGCAAGAGAGCTTGTGTAGGGGAACTGCTCTTTATAGAAAAACCCTCAGATCATGTGAGACTTATTCACTATCACGAGAACAGCATGGGACAGACCCACCCCCATGATTCAATTGCCTCCCATCATGTCCCTTTCAAGACACATGAGAATTACGGGAGCTGCAATTCAAGATGATATTTGGGTGGGGACATAGCCAAACCATATCACCCTGACAAAATGCATGCTACCTGCAAATTAACAGTAAACAGAGTCACTGGGAATGCCAACTAAATAAGAAATACCTTCTATTGATAACTTAGAGGCAATATTTTCTTGAGATGACCACACATTTGAAGGTATAATCAGGGATATTTAGTGTTGGCCCCAGATGCAGTATTTCTTATGTCAACAGTAAAGAGACTGTGGCTCCACAATAGAGAAAAAGATTACATCACTACACATCATAATAATAAAGGATCTCACCAGAAGTGCAGGGCAGACTTTTGTAGTGAGTGTGTGATTGTATATAATGGTTTTGTAACAAGGTGGTAGATATTAAAGCTGGGGGGGAGCCTCAGATGATTCTCTGTCCTGTACTATTATAATATTTCCAGTCTTTATGCAATTTTCATTTACAGGCAATCCAGGAAGCAAGTGCAGGAAAGGCTCAGTTGAGTGGTTGACTATACTCAAGTCTTGCCCAGACTTCTAAAGTTGACAACCACAACCGTAAATAGAAACACCACTTCATTCTCAACATTCTCCCTCCCCACAGCACCCTCACCCCTTAAGTCACCTCCCCCTTCCTTCCTTACACTGTTACTGAAGACAGAGATGACTCTTCTGCTTCAATCTAGGATATTAATGTCTACAAAAGACTTAAAGAATTGAAATGGAGATCAGGTCACTGGCTCACTGGCACATTCTCTTTGTCCTCAGGCCACTAAAGTTCCCAGATAATCACAGAAAAGGCCAATGTGTTTCTGCTTTTGCTGACGCTTTGATAAAAACAAAGGTCTTCCACCGCTGTTAGCCTGTCCAAGCCTTGGCTTTCTCACAGAAAATGCAGGGTCTGTGGTTATAATAATATAAAGGACAATCTATTGCATAAGGAAGAATTTAATTTCTCGAGAATCCCTCTTTTCCTTTCTAGTAGGCTGTACATACATCAGAATTAAGGCCTATTTTTTAAAATAAATCACTTTAGCAGTTGTAATCCTTTCTGTACAAAAGGGAAACACATTAGAAGTTTCCATGAGGTCATGTTTTTAGATCTAAGCTAGTGGGTGTTGGAGGGTCCCATCCCCCTCCCACTCCTGCCCTTTCCACCTCTTTACTTCAGTAAATACTCCTCTCCTGAAAAACTGCTAAAACCTACCTACCAAATCAATCAATGAAACAAGTTTTCATAAACCCCAAAATAATTTAAAGTGATGAATTCTTCAGAGGACAATAAAATTAAGAATTTGCAATAATTCACATATAGTGTATTAACGGGCTGAAGGGCTTAAAAGAAGCACATGTACCAGCACATTTGTATTCATGATACATACCCATAAAGTAGAGACACAGTAATTACAATTTTTTCTATAGACTCAACTAATAAACCTGGAAACACTAATATTCGCTGTTTACATTTGTGACATTTTTCTGCATTCCAGATTCAATATGAATTCAACAAGAATCACCCTACAATCTTTTCTTTAATAGTGTATTACTAAAACATAAATCTGAAAAATAACTACCTCTTAGAGAATTAGTTTAAAGAGCCAGATACTAAACTAAGCACTGATTTAATTCTTATAATCACCTGAAGAGATGAGTATTATTCCTTCAATTTACCAAAGAGGAATTAAGATTTAGAGTTTAACAATTTGCCCAAAATGATGGCGAGCAGGTGGGAGATCTGGGATTTAAACCCAAGTGTGTTTGATTCATATGTTTTCAATATTACTTTCCTATATGTTCCTTGGGTTGAAGACTCAGGAGTTAACAACTTACAAACATGAAAGATGTGCATTATTCAAACAGGCTGTCTTCTGAAGTGCCACGTGACAATTCTGCTGATTTAGAGCTAAATGTATTCCCATAGTCATTTAGTATTCTTGCCCAAAATAAAGTAAGATAAAATCAAAGCATATGTCAGAATTTAAGCCAAGTTATTATCTGTCTTCTTCATAAATTCTGAAAAGCTTTTCCACCAAAATCAGATGTTAGGAATGAGATGGAAGAAAAACAAGAGAGGAAAAAATATAAAATTAGAAAGCAAAAAGATGCAGGACAAAATGACAGGGAAAACAATGAAAGGTAAAAGAGAAGTGAAGTGGGAAAGGAAGAAGAAAACCAGAAGATTTTCAGATTTTGAAAGTCCTGTTTGAAATGGGCCATGAGCTATGTGAGGAGGTCAAAGCAAATTCCTCCCAAGGTTAATGGAAGACCAAAGAAGTGGTAACAATATTTCCTGACCTTTAAGTACAAAATCTAATTTTTTAAAGCCTCTTTCACCTTTAGTGAAAATAGTAGCATGGAAAGTCCCAAACAATATTGCATGCACTTTCTACATTACAGGAAAACATGTGCTCTCACATGAATCATGCCGAGGTTGTGGGAATGCCCAGGTAAAACCAGCAATTAAAAGGTAGAGTTCATCCACCTACAAGGCTAAAGGCAGAGATGCTGATTCTTTTTCTTCCTGTCTGGCCTACTCTAGCCAATTCTTAGAAGTCTGACACACATTTTCAATATGTTGTAAAGAATAAGCATCTTCTGCTCTCAGATAGACAGAAGCCAAATGTTGGCAGGGAAAGAAGTAAGAGACTTTAAAAAGTAGATCCTTACCTCACAAACACACAGGAAAAGTTTTCTATAGCATCGCCAAACAACAGAAAAGGAACACTTGGGCGAATTCTTTTCCCTAGATTCATTTTCATTTTATTACCTTACTCAATGACTCTTTCAACTGAATGTCTTTCCTGAAATTTCTGAGGACTTGGTTGATATTGACAAATTTTGTTGTCTCTTAAGAGAGTGCTGAGATAGACTTTGAACTCCACTTGAAGCTGGGAGGAAAGTAGTTTAACAAAGGGTTTCTGTGAAAACTTATTTCTCTGATACTATTTTGTGTGGCTTATATTCCCATGCTATAAGAAAGAACTGGCAAAGTTCATTACTTGTTTTACAAAGAAAGAGTTAATCACTGAGATTTTCAAAATTTCTTTTTTGCTTTATTAGTGGCTTTCTGATACAAGAAATTTAAAATATTATTATTCATCTCTATGAAAATGTCACACTAGGCCGGGCACGGTGGCTCATGCTTGTAATCCTAGCACTTTGGGAGGCCGAGGCAGGCAGATCACGAGGTCAGGAGATCGAGACCATCCTGGCTAACACAGTGAAACCCCGTCTCTACTAAAAATATGAAAAATTAGCCGGGCGTGGTGGCAGGCGCCTGTAGTCCCAGCTACTCGGGAAGCTGAGGCAGGAGAATAGCGTGAACCTGGGAGGTGGAGCTTGCAGTGAGCTGAGATTGCACCACTGCACTCCAGCCTGGGCGACAGAGCAAGACTCCATCTCAAAAAAAAAAAAAAAAAAGAAAATGTCACACTAGAATTTACTCAAGTATCTTTATTCTATATGTCTCCAAAAAAGAGAGGACTACTTCATACCAAATTTTAATAAAATAATTACAAAAAGGCCAGGTGTGGTGGCTCATGCCTATAATCCAAGCACTTTGGGAGGCCAAGGTGGGTGGATCACCTGAGGTTGGGAGTTTGAGACTAGCCTGACCAACATGGAGAAACCACGTCTCTACTAAAACTATAAAATTAGCCGTGCGTGGTGGTGCATGCCTGTAATCCCAGCTACTCGGGAGGCTAAGGCAGGAGAATCGCTTGAACCTGGGAGGCATGAGCCGAGATCACACCATTGCACTCCAGCCTGGGCAACAAGAGCAAAACTCCATCTCAATAATAATAATAATCATAATTACAAAAAGGCTAAAGGGCTAAGTTTAAAAAATACACAGAGTAAAAAACTAGTGAAATAAATATTTAGAATTATGTTTACCACCTTAGAGCAGGAAAGATCTTCCTAAGCAAGACACAACTTAAATGGAAAAGATGGACAGATTTGCTTTTATAAAAAGGTAAATCTCTTTGGTTACCGAAAGACGCTATCAAAAAGCCAAAAGACTAGAAGAAAATATGAGCCACAAATATCACGAATAAATAAATAAATATATATAATTGGCAAAGTATATCTATAACTCAACAATAAAAATAAACATTACTCTTATTCTTCACATGATAAAGATGCTTACATTAATTATTAATCAACGTATCATTTAAACTCAAATAGCCAAAAGAATTGATAATATTCAATATAGATCAGAGTAATAAATGAAAGGGTATCCTTACATTTACATCCTTACTGTTAGTGGGAGACTAAATTGGAAAGGCATTTATGCAAGGTAATCTATTCACATTTAAACATATATATCTTTCCTCCTAGCAATACATTTCCAAGTATCTATCTTTATACAGAAGATATTATTTGAAAATTACTTGAAATAATTTTCTGAAAACTTGGTAGAAATGTCAATGTCCATTAAAAGAAGAAAGTCAAATAAATCATAATTCATCAATAATAATAACAATATTACATATTTATAGAGCAATTACTAAGTGCCAGAAACATTACCAAGTGGTTTATATACATAAGCTCACTTTGTCTTCATAACAACCCTATGGGTTAGGAATTAGTATTGTCCCATTACAGATGGAAATACCGAGGCAAGAGAGGATGAGATACTTGCTCAAAGTCACATAGCTCGTAAGAGGCAGAGCCAGGTTTCAGATCCAAGTAGCCTGATAACAGACAACTGGGAAATACTATTAAATGGAATGTAGTAGATAGCTAGGTACTGATAAAGAAAAATCCACAAGGCAAATTGTTACCCCCCCAAAAAATGCAGAACAAGACTGGTATTATAATTTCCTTATGGAATCAAAAATGAAGCCATATATTTGATTGTTTACATACTGTATGCACCTTATACAGTTAAAGAAAGTTATTTCTAGGAGTGGAAATGGTCATGCAGAAGAAGGTGATGGGAACATCCATTTTTATGTTTATGTATTTCTAAACTCCTTGAAATTCTGAAAAACAAAAATGCATTCAATTGTTACCGTTCTAATTTTTCGATGGTATTTTTCTTTTAAAAAAAAGAAGGAAGGGGGTGCGTATGGAAAACAGTTTGTCCTTACAGATGTTTCTACAACTGTGTTTCTGGCTTTTGGTCACATTTTTTCCTCTTAAAAGTTGATCCAAATATCTGTTAAACTCAACCTCTTAAACTTCCCAGAATTGTTTTCAGCTCATATAAAAGGCTTTAACCTTCAACCTCTTTAGCTTTGGCCCCACTATGTTTATGACTATTTTTAAATAGGCAGATTTTTGGTTGCTATTGAAAGACACTCAGAGATCATTTATAAGAGCAGAAACTGTGGGCCTTGAGTCTGGACTTAGGAAAATGCAGATCTGCATCCCCAGGCAGAGTAGCTTTCCAGCCTTTACTAGTTGGAAACCTCCAACACTTAAGTAGCATAAATGAATGTGGATAGGACAGTTTACATACAAGAATCAGAGGCTGCAGAGGAAATCTGTGCAGGCTATTAACACTGAATGAAAAGAAAGCTTCCTCTTCTAGTTTCTTCTACAGAGATTTCTTAGGATCATTTAGATATTTCACTCTCGAGTGACAAAGGCTGCATTAGTACTTAGGAATTAGATATCATATGTGGACTTCCATCAGGAAATGTAAATAACACAAAACCAAATAGCCAAAACTATCTTCCAGCAGGGTGATGAATGCCAAGCTCCCTCCTCCCTGCTGGCTCCCTTATATTTTTTGCAACCCTGTACACTATCAATGCCACAGACAGGGCTCCCAATGTGGAGCACCCTTTGAAGACTTGGCAGCCCTGGCGCTCCTCAATGCTTCCATTTTCCCTTCACATGCACTCCTACATCTTCAATGAAGACACGGAGCCAGGAAGCAATGCGACAGCTAAACACAAGACTTGATTACAACACAAGGAGAGCATTCAAAGGCATGGTTGCCTATTCCTTCGGCAATGGAGCTGTTCTGGAAAATTCTTTCAGCCCTACTTCAGTGAAAACTAAAATTAAAACAAACCAGAGGCAGCCTTAGAAGAAGAGGGATAATATTGTGCATTTTCATATAGGGATATTGATACCAACATAGATTTAGATAGATTTGGTATACATTTTATACATTCATATTAAACATATGTATGAATAATCCCTACATAGATGGCCAACAGTAACAGAAGGGCATTATTTGTGGCTTCTGCAATTATGGTAGCTACATATCAACCAAAAAAGCAATAGGACAGTGTAAAGGCACAGAAATGAACAAGGAAAAACTGGGAGAAATTCTACCCCGTGACATCTTTATGGAAACAGGGCCGGGAGCCTATTGGACACTAGCAGCAAGAAGCTTAAACTCTACCAAGCAAGAATAAAATATAAATTCTAGGTTTACCGCAAGATATAATCCCCAATCTGGCACTTTTGCCAACTTCAGAACTGAAAAAACATCATATTCCAAAACTATACATTCAAAGGTAGGGAGGTAGAAATTGAAGACGTTCACATGCAAAATAAAAAGTCAAAGTGAATCCTCCAAACTTAAACAATGACAATTGTTTAAAACAGTGTGTGAAAACCTACACACCCTGAGACAAAACCTAGACAAATTGATCTCTTGTCTATGGCCATGACTCATATGGAATAATCTAAAAAAAAAAAAAAAAAAAGAGGTGGGACTCTGTCTCTTAGAAACTTAGAAAAGTCTCAGGTTCTCTCTTTAGTCACTCACAGTTTAGCCATCCTCCAAATACTGTCTTCCAATTACCAAACTTAAGTGGACGGAGTTGAAAATCTTCTCTGGTCATTCTGTCGTTAATATGTATTGAGTGCCAACTCTGGGCTAGGTACTCAGTAGATAAAGATGACCACCACAAATATGAATGCTGTTGCCATGGAGCTCAAAGTCGTGCTGCCTGTTCTGGAGTGGACCATCAGCATTTGGTTTACGATGATTCCACAGAACAAGGAACAAAACCCGATGAAGCTTACAGACCTGCGGACCCATCTTCAAAGACAACACCACAGCTCACTGGTTGTATTTACAAATCCAAGTTTCACTCACTAGTTTGGAATTTAGAAATCACCTCCCCATGGGAGCAACACCATAAATAATGTTTGCAGGAATAAGGGGTGGATCTCAGGTCAATCCATAAGGCTTGTGTTGCCCTGCATTCAGCTGTAGTGTGGTGACCTCAAGAGGTTTCTGGGGTTTGTTCCTCTGGGACCTTCATATCAACAGCATTGAACTGTCATTTATATTCTCGAGTTTTCCATTACAGATTGAAACAGTCAACACTCAAAATAAACCGCACATTGCTAGGGATGGGCAAAAAGCTGTGAGTGCCTATGGGTGAGCCAGCCACCTTCCTCCTGTCCCATCTGCCTCCAGCATAAGAGAATAAGGATGGGCTTAGACCCTCCCAGAAGATGCTTAGGAAGGAAGGAATAACATTCTGAACAGCTCATCTGCACAGCAGCCACAAGCCTCTTACATGGTGCCTAGTCCTGGCCAAAGCTATGCACAATTCATACCGTTGTTACTAAGAAACCACAACCAATACATTCCCTGGTTATTTTTGGAAGCATAATAGTATTTTTACATTTTCTTCCCTTTTTTAAGACATATGTTTTTCAGTGGTAATCCCAGCTCTAATAGCATTTAAAATACATTGACTCACATTAATGTTTAAATACCACGTTTTACGCAGTTTTATCTGCACTCAACGCATGAACCATATCTTAATTTCTAGATCCCCAAAGATTATCAACTTGACATCTGACTTGCAAAACAATAACCCTAGATCAGGCTCTTTTTGTTCACATCATGCCCCAGATAGACATGTAGCTTAAAATAGAACAGTAAGCTATTCTAAAAAAAAAAAAAATCTCTGAGACAAAATTTCTAAAAATGATTTTATTTGTGTGTAGGAATGAGGGAACAAAACATACAATATGTATAGTAGTTACTGCTGTAGGAAGCCATTTACTGGCTCTGTGGCAAGGTTACGCACACTCTTTCTTATAATTCATTAAGGATGCCCTCAGGTTATACTCAGAAAATCTAGATGCTTTAGTGGTAATCACCCCAAATTATCTAAATGAAATACTGTTTCAGCCTTAGTGCTGGAGTCTCAATATGCAACATAATTTTCTTCTCTGAAAGAAAATGTCTACATTTTTTTCTCCTCCATTGCCACATTGTAAGGAGTAGGTTGCCATTTACTGGCAATTCTGCCAGTGGTTTTCCTAAACCGAGGGTGGGAAGAAGCTCCTAAATTTTGCTCCATGGATTCCCACTCAGCTTTTGCTGAGATCCCAGAAGAACCTGGATATATCCTCTCTCCAAAAAGCTCATGGGATGAAATACTTCCAACTAAACTCTTCAAGACCGGAAACTCTACTGTTAGTTGGTAGCCTCCAGTGAAATCTATGTTTAGAGACATCCAGTCCAAGTGCCTCTAAGGAAAGAAAGCACCTGATAAACATGAGAACTGCCAAATGCCATGGTAGGGTGCGGCACACACAGAGCAGCCGCCTAGCCTGGGCCTGGGTGCAGCTGAGATATGGGGATCCCAAAATGTGTGCAAAGCTGTGGGTGAGTTTGGTTTGCGATGTCTCTCCCAACACCTTGTCACACTCCGAAGGGGGCCTGGCAGCCCATGTTTACTGTAGAGAACAGTGATTCTCTACACTGTTGTGTAGAGAACACAACAACCAGGGTAAGCAGGATCAGTATTTTCCAGAAACTGTTAGGAATGCCAGCTGTCGGGTGCACACTAGACCTGCTAAAGCAGAAACTCTGGGGGTAGCCCAGGAATCTGTGTTTTCTCAAGTCCTATAGGAGTTTTTGGTACACAGTCAAGTTTGAGAACCACCCCACAGGATGAATTAAAATCACTGTGGGGTGGTCCCTCTCCCAAGCCTTATTTATAATTGGAGAATGAAAGATCTTTTCTCCCCTGAAGAAACATCAAGGATCAGCTGGCCAAGCAGGAACCAGGACGAGGTTTTTGGAGTTATTTTAAGCCCCAGTTTACCACCACTCCTCCCTTTTCATTTCTGGCTTAGAAATGTTCACAGGCACCAACAAAGGGAAAAGGGGAAACATCAGAAATAGGTCTGCTCTATCCCAGATGTCAGTATATGCTGGGCAACTTACTGCTACTGAAACATTCCCTTTCAAGTAAATAGCAATATTAGCAACATTACTTGTAATTCTAACAGACCATACAGATAAAGAAAATCCACCTAACCTACTCTCCAACGCACCTAAGACACCACTAAACCTTCCTCACAGCATTCCCATTTAGACACTTTTAAATAGTGTCTATCTGTAGGAGACCACACAAAACACAACACTAGCATATTATCCAATACATAAGTTTAAACTTCAGAGCAAATGGTTTTAAATCATTGAAACTTAAACCATTAAATCACTGCTCCAAGGCATTTTTTATGTAACAAGAAATTTATACAAGTTTTCCCTGTAAAGTAAATTTTCCAACCTCTAAAAAAAGACAAGTTATCTATTTTGGGTCAATTAGTGCCTAATTTTTAATCCAGCCCTGCTAATTTTTCCACTTAAATAAAAAAAAAGCTATGCATTCACGAAGCTTCCATGTACTGCTGATAGCTGTTCTTATTTTGCTTCATAACACTGTTGTTTAAATTTCAAAGAATGAGGATCTGGAAAAGCAGGAGCAACACCAAAAGCATACCACTGAAGATTTGGGAATCAAATGTACAGCAGAATAGACCTTTCTGCACAAAATACATGTGTCCAGGCTATGCTATCGCCACTGTGTCTCACCTGCTTCTGGAGCAAAAGAAACATCAAGTACTATTTCTTTGTCATATCTTTATTAGTCCCTTGATACTCAAGAACCCAGTTCTGTCTTCTGGGACAACTGTTCTCATGGAAAATTGGGTAGTGCTGAGTAATCAACATTATTTTGCTCTGTCTTGATTTGTAGTATCAAAGCCTTGTTACTATTTTTTTAGCCTTAAAACCTAATCATCATAAATCTAGCCGCTTCCTTCTTTAGTGGTAATTAGCATTAGTCATAAGCCAAAAATGATCCACATAAGAAGCTAAATAAACACAACCCTTCTTACCTTTCATGCCAAACTTGGAGTGTCTTGCCAACTTAAGCAGAAACAGCATTACCAAAAGGCAAAATCCCACCACAGACGCAATCACCACCACAGCATAGACCTAGAGAAAGGAAGGGAGGGTGGTTACAACCTTGCTATTTAGTTCCCTATAATCATATGGTGATGATGATCATGATGATGATAATGATACAGGCAGTTTGTATTTATTGAATGCTTACCACTTGTTCTTATAACAGCCTTATGTACACCAACTCACTTAATCTGTGACAACCCTATAGTGAAGTATGTAAGATCTATTATTATGCCTACTTTACAAATGAGAAAACATAAGTTAAAGCTTGTAAAAATGACTATCCAATTGGCATTTTAAAAATATTACATCTCTCTTTCCATCCATCTAAAGAGGGAGGAGAGAGAGAAAGAGAGGTGGGCAGAGAAAGGGAGAGAGAGAATATGAAATATGAACAGCAAAATACTGGTGATTTTTCTGTGTGTGTGTGTGTGACAGAGTCTCACTTTGTTGCCCAGGCTGGAGTGCAATAGCACAATCATGGCTCACTGCAGCTTCGACCTCCAGGGCTCAGGGTATCTTCCCACCTCAGCCACCTGAGTAGCTAGGACTACAGGTAAACACCACTATACCCGGTTCATTTTTAAGTGTTTTTGTAGAGACAGGGTTTTGCCATATTGCCCAGGCTGGTGTTGAAATCCTGGGCTCAAGGGATTCTTCCACCTCTGCCTCCCAAAGTTCTGGGATTATAGGCATGAGCCACTGCATCCAGCCAGATAATTCTTGAAGCTGGTGAAGAATACAATGGGTTCATTTTACTATTCTCTCTACTGAAGTGCATGTTTGAAAATTGTCCATAATAAACGGCTATTTTTAAGGTTAGCTATTGTTGCTCTTAGAAGTCAGGTACCCTGGGAACAGTGAGTGGCACTGGAAGGGAGCAGGAGGGCACTTCTTGGGTGAGTTCCACTTGTGAAAGCCCATTGGGTTGTACATTTATGATATGTGCATTTTCCCATATATATGATATAAGCCTAAAAAAGTTTAAGTAAGTTTAAAAATGTAATTGCCAGGTGTGGATTACACAAGTCAAGAGGGTAGATGTAGATATATGTGAATCCTTTCCCATCCCGGAGGTAGAGATGACAGAGGTACACATAGAAATGCGATCACTCTGCTACCATTGCTGCTGACCAAGGCATGATGCTCCTCTAAGTGCATCTTAACATTTTAGAGCAAAGTTGTCAGCAGCAATATGTGTCTCCTTCCAGTCTTACTCAGCCCAAAGTCCTGCTTCCAAAAACAGTTGGCTTCTCTAAACCAGGAGTTGGCAAACTTTTGCTGTAAAGGTCAGATGGTAAACACTTCAGGCTTTGCCAGCCTTGCAGTCTCTGTTGCAACTAAGGATCCAGCTCTGCCGGTGGAGCATGAAAGCAGCCAATGATGATATGTAAACAAATGGGCATAACTGTGTTCCAATAAAACTTTATTTACAATGACAGCAGCTGGACTTGAACATAGTTGCCAGTGCCTGCTCTGAGATGTCTTTGATAGCCACTCTGGCTTAAGAATCTGCATAACAATTTTTAAGATGGATATTATTGTCCCTATCCGTAGTAATCATTAATGCTATTTGTCTAATATTTCTGGTTTTCTCTGTGTTTCTCTTTGTAGGATACATTTCCTGGCTTGCTTGTGGTTAGGTGGTTCATGTGACTAGTTGAGACTTGTATCACTGCCAGGGTGTGGAACTTCACTTCTTGTCCAAGATCTTAGTCTAAGGCAGTGTTTCTCAACCAGGGGTGATAATATTGCCATCCAGGGGACACTTGACAATTTGGGGTTGTTGTCACAATGAGGGGGAAAGTACTACTAGCACCTAGTGGGTAGAGGCCAGGCATTATTAAACATCCTACAGTGCCCAAGACAGCCCCCCAAACAAAGGATTATTTATCCCCAAATGCCAATAGCGCCAAGGTTGAGGAACCCTGCTCCACCTGCTCCACGGTGCTCTTTATCTCTGTCATAAAAAAAAAAAAAGGCTAACTTTTAAAAATGTGGATGCTTTGTCATCCACAGTCCTGGAACAAGGACAAGGCTGAACAGAGCTCCTAGCCAATACATGAAATGAAGCAAGAAAGAAAGCTTTGTTGTTTTAAGTCCCTAAGATGTGGAGGTTTTGTTACGGCAGCATAGCTTATTCTGACTGATATACCCATCTCATAGTGAGAGGCATTATAGGGTAGAGATTAAGACCATGGATTTTTCCTGAGTATAAAATCTAGATTTCTCACTCAGCTGCACGACTTCAGAATTACTTAACCTCTCTGCATCTCATAATCTTTATGTGTAAGATGGAGAATATAATTATTCTACTTTGTAGGTTATTGTAAATCCTCAATGAGTTAGTGCAGATAATGCGTTTGGAACAGTATCTACTACAATATACAATCAATTAACGTCAGCTATGATGATGATGATGAAAAAAACTAAGATTTACAAAAAAATTAAGTAAGCAGCTCACAGTCACACCTCCCGAGCTTGGAAATGGAACCAAGTCTGCCCGAGTATAAATCCTGTGATGTATCCACTACACTGTCTCTGCAAAGCATGTGGTTGAGAATGAAGGCAGGGAAATAAAAACATACGGCTAATTCTCCCAGGACACCATCTTTCATGTCAGATGAGAAGAGCATTAAATAAGTCACAAAGCACAAAAAGAGGACATAGAAAGCACTTGGCCGGTGTGGAGCAAAAGTCATGATCATTCTCTTCTCTGGTACTTTAACTGTGAGTATATCTCCCCAAAAACGCTTCTGCAAATGTTTGAGTGTAGACTTTTTTTTTTTTTTTTTGAGATGGAGTTTTGCTCCTGTTGCCTAGGCTGGAGTGCAATGGTGCGATCTTGGCTCACCGCAATCTTTGCCTCCTAGGTTCAAGTGATTCTCCTGCCTCAGCCTCCCCAGTAGCTAGGATTACAGGCATGTGCCACCACACCTGGCTCATTTTGTATTTTTAGTAGAGACGGGATTTCTCCATGTTGGTCAAGCTGGTCTCGAACTCCCAAGCACAGGTGATCCGCCTGCCTCGGCCTAAGTCCTGGGATTACAGGTATGAGGCACCGCACCCGGCCAATACAGACCTAACTCTGTCTCTGCAGCCTATATACAAACAGAATGGCAGCAACTCCTACAAAACTAATTATGGATAAACATAACCATTTCACTCAAGCTGACCTCATGACTTTGGGTGTTTTTAAAAAATCTTTATTTCTAACTAACGTTTTCACGGGAAAGAGATCATAGTATTTTAGCTATAAGTTTCTTTACTTTATTATTAAATTGCAGACTTCTACAGATAGATGGAGAATACCTAAATAAACAAAGCCAAACTCCATTTGATAAATAAGAAAACTGGGATAGGGGAGGTTAGATGACTTGGCCTGAAAGTCCCCCAACCATGCAGCAGTACCACAGTACAGTCTCTTCCCTGCTTTGGACAGTCCTTAACTGGGATTTAGGAGTCCTAGATCCCCGCATTCACAGGACACCTTGCTTTTACCAGTCATGACAGCTAAAACAGATGCTTCACTTATCCAAGCTTCCACTTCTTCATTAGACAGTAATGCCTGCCCTGGCTTCTCTACCTAGGTATAGAACGTGTAAGTCAACCTAGAAAATGGCAAGTGGGCTCTACCGCTGAAAAGCAGCTAAGGATCTGCAAACAAATACTTAAAGCTACTGAAGCCATTCTAAATTTAAATCCTTTCATAAACAAGGATGCTTTTGACAATGAAAAGAATAACTTCCTCAAAATCAGGTTGTTTGAGAAATGCAGAATTTTGTGTACCTTGCATGTGTTGAGGTGGTTTTTACACGGGAGATGAGCATGGGTGAGTTTGTTTGGTTGGTTGTTTGATTGGTTGGTTGGCTGCTTGATGGGTTAGTTTTCATCTGAGGATATTTCTTAGGATAGAACAAGGGAGATCTGCCCTCCGCTGCAAATCCAACAAGATGCCAGAAGAGCACTTGTTGGACCAGAAACATTTTTAACTTTTGTATCTGCTTCTTGGCTCTCAAACTCTTCTAATCTAATGATCCTTCCTGTGATCAAGAACTCTTTATATATAAAATATCTAAACCACACAAATTCTATAAAACACAATATTGCACCTCTCATACAGATTTTAGGAGCCTCCCGCAAAGTCATAATATACAAACTTACTGATCTTGCCTTCCAGCAACTATATTATAGATGGAGATATGCCAATCAGGTGCCTAAATTTATCATTTGTATTTAAAAAACCCCAGAAGGCCAGGCACGGTGGCTCACGCCTGTAATCCCAGCACTTTGGGAGGCCGAGGTTGGCAGATCACAAGGTCAGGAGATTGAGACCATCCTGGCTAACATGGTGAAAACATGTCTCTACTAAATAAAATACAGAAAAATTAGCCGGGCATGCTGGCAGGCGACTGTAGTCCCAGCTACTCGGGAGGCTGAGGCAGGAGAATGGTGTGAACCTGGGAGGCAGAGCTTGCAGTGAGCCGAGATCGTGCCACTGCACTCCAGCCTGAGTGACAGAGCGAGACTCCACCTCAAAACAAAAAAAAAACCCGGAAAACTAAAGTCAACATATAATTTTGTGTAATTGGGCTTAATACATGCTGCTTGGATTTCTTATGTACACAAACAACTTTCTTACACCAAGAAATATTAAGTGGATTGGTATAAGAATTAAAAACTAAAATGATTGCATACGGCAGGAAGCAGATACCATTCCCCAGCTGACTTACCATGGTATTTGTTCTTGCTATTTCAATGTAATGCATATAGTCATCTATGGAAGCATGTGTGTTTGTGTGTATACGTGTGTGCATGTGCATGCATGCATACCTCTACACTAGATATGCATAAAGTTGCAGTCACACTGCATCTGTTTATGCACCTCCCATTTCCACTCTCGTGGCCTTGGTTCAAGTATATATCACATGTCTTTATTGCTCCACCAAACCCCTAATTGATCACCCCCTTCCAATCCCTCTGTCCTAAACTGTTCACTGCAACTCTAGCCAGTCTGCAAAATGTACTACGTGCCTACTAGGTGTCAGCCAGTATTCTGAGGGCTTAAGAAGACAGCTGTGAAAAACACTGACCAGGTTGCCCCTACTAAGAGTCTTACTAAAGTATCTACAGAAGAGAAAAATACATTAAACAAACAAATAAATGGGGTCATTCCAGACAATGATAACTGCTCAGAAGAAAATGGAAGTGGGCAATGGCTGCCTGCTGGCCACCTAGCTGAAGCCACATCACGGCTATCAGGAAGCAAATGCCTGGGACAGGGAGCCATAAATACAAAGAGCAGGACTGGAGCACTGGAGAGAGCATGAAAAAGGTAGGTGGCAAGCAGTGAGAAGAGCATGGGAGATGAAGTCAGAGAGCTCAGGAAGGATGAGGTCACCCAGGGCTCATAAGCCACCATGAAGAGTGTGGCTTTCATATGAAAAGTTTTATTGCAATTGCAGTGAGAGGACTCTGAGAATTATAACAAAAAAAAGTGATCTGATCTGCACTTCACAAAGATCACTCGGGCTGCTGTGTGGGAAAAGATCAGAAAACACAAAGGTGGGAGAGGGAGATGGGTTAGGAGGCTGCGTGGTCATGCAGGAAAGAACAACTGAGGCAAACTTTCCTTGTAAAGAGCCAGAAGTAAGTATTTTCCACTTTGCAGGCCATATGGTCTCTGCTGCAACTACTCCACCCCCATCAGAGCACAAGAGCAGCCACAGACAGTAAGTAAATGAACACGAGTGACTGTGTTCCAGTAACACTCTGTTCATGGACAATAAAATTTTAATTTCACAAAACTTTCGGGTGTTATGAAATACCATTCTTTTTTGTTGTTTTAAACCACTTAGAAGGTAGAAACCATTCTTAGCCTGCAAACCATACAAAAACAGGTAGTGAGCTGGACTTGGCCCATGGGTCATAGTTTGCCAACCCCTGGGTTAGCCTGTGACAGTGGCAGTGGAGGTGAAGAGATATGGACAGATTTGGAATTTATAAGGAGGCAGAGTTCACAGGAAGCTCTGTGTGCATATGACAGTGAGGAAAAGAAACAACTGGAGGAAGTTGTTGGGTTCGGACCAGAGCAACTGACCATAGACCCCTGGGATCATGTGACTTCCCTCTTCAATGGCTCTTCACTGCGCCGTAAATCTACACACCTGAGACTCTGTGTCAAGACCTACAACCTGGCCACAATCTGTATCTCCAACCCTGCTGTCCTGCACACGCCTTACCCTCCAATCAAGCACCTTCATGATGTTTCTCCACCTACAAGCTCCTGTTCACATGCCCCAAATGCCCTTCCCTTCCATTCCTGTATGTCAAAATCCCAACCCTCCTGCACAGGCCATGCAAAAAGTCACTTGCCCCACAAAGGCTCCTCAGAGTGTACCAGCTACAGGGAACAAAACTTTTTTTTTTTTTTTTTTGCAGTGGCGCAATCTCAGCTCACTGCAAGCTCCGCCTCCCGGGGTCACGCCATTCTCCTGCCTCAGCCTCTCCGAGTAGCTGGGACTACAGGCGCCCGCCACCACGCCCAGCTAATTTTTTGTATTTTTAGTAGAGACGGGGTTTCACCGTGGTCTCGATCTCCTCACCTCGTGATCCGCCCGCCTCGGCCTCCCAAAGTGCTGGGATTACACGCGTGAGCCACCGCACCCGGCCCATACAGGGAACAAAACATCTGCTCCTCCACTTCTATCTCTTGTACTGCATTGCTGTGCTTCTATTTGTATTTGAGGTGCTAATATTCACCTCTAGGGTCTCTGATGAATTCTGAACAACTAATCTTAATTTTATTCATACGATTATATCCCCTCCACTGCCAGTCCCTTTCAGAAGCTACTGGATTCCTTACATCTAGCGAGCAGTCAAAATTATATTAAAAATTTAAGGAGACAGGTATGAAGGTGTAGTCCCTGAATGATAAAGCTGGTTTCTTGCTCTTCTAGTGATACCCTTCTAAAGCACAGATAATTGAAATAGGAACCACTAACAACTAAAAGTGGTGCACAAAAGCAGCAAATAAGTCAAAGGCCATATAACAGCTTTATCACTTTTGTTAAGCCTTTTATTAATTCTTCCAACCTTTAACACAATAAAAGTGTCTTATTGAAGCAGCTACATTCCTCTAACATGGAGGCATCCAAAATGCTCAGAACCAATTCAGACACCTATTTATTGCACTCACCGAGAGATGTTCCCGACCGGTTTTATCAGTGACGTCTGTGGAAGGGATTTCATTACTTCTGTTTGTGGTGTCCCCGATGTCATTCGCTGCAGTTCCATAATCTTAAGTGGGAAAAGGGGGAATGAGGAAGAACATGAAGTTGTCATTAAGCTGCCAACAAACACAGGCCACAGTAAGGGCCAGAACCAAGCAAGACAAATCACAAAGATTCCAAACCCCCGACAGTCTGGCTGTGGAGGGACATGACCAGGCTGCTGAGTTCAATCCACTGCAGTGCTGAGACTGCACAACGCCCACATTTTATTCCACCCAGACCTTTGCATCATTGTCTTGCTGGTCAGCCCCAAACCTGGTTCAGGGATTTTTCTTTGCACATAAGCATATACCCCTTTATGGATGGCATATTTAAAACAAGTATGACAGGGAATCGATCATCTACGTGTCATAGATTTATAGACCCGGAAAGGTCTTCAGAGACAGAGCATAACTACCAGTTTTACAGCTGAAGAAGATCAGTGGAGGAACGTTACATGACCAGGTGAAGGCAAGAAGATGGCAGAGCTCACAGGTGATGCCAGACTTGAAATGAGCAACACTGATTTCCAGGGCAGGTGCAACTTATTTGCACAAAGGGCAGAGATGTAAGAGGAGATGTGGAACAAGCATCAGTATGAAACTTGGGTCCACACGTAAACTTTTTTGAAGAGATCAGAATTGCCAATATTTCAGTTTCAGAATGATTAAAAGGTAGATCCACACAATACTTAGAATTGTTAACACTCTGATCTCATTTCACCAAGTCGCAAATGCAGTTGCTGCCTTCTGGATCAATTTTAGTCTACATGAGTCAGGATAGAAATAATGACTGATTTTTTTTCAGGGGTTGTCAAAGTTTTTATTAGCAATACGACATATTAAAGGTCTCAGAAAACTCTTGGTAAACTTATTGCAAACAATGAGGTTTATAATGTTTGTATTTTAATTCTAAATACATACACTGCCTTCAATTTCCATCCTGAAGAGGCTACCTTGTTAATGCAGCCCCAGCTAAACTTCTCCAGGTAGAATCATCATGCTGGCCTCGGGGCAACCAATTTAAATTGTATTTTTATTAGCAATGTGTTCCTTTGTGAATAAAAAATAACAGAAAAAAATCTATTTTCTATGTGTTTGCTGTTTCATTCTTAATGCCAAAACCACATTCTCATCATTTTCCTTTTGAATATCTTAAAACTAATTTTAAACACTAATGGATATCATTTATTTGTTTAGTTTTCCCTCTTCATGTTATAGCCAACTACATCTGCAAAATTTAGATCATTCGAGTGTCTACAGTTTAATATCATGACATTTTGGCCAAAAGATCCAAAGTGGGATCTAAGGCTAACAGGAAGACGACATTTTTAAAGTCTTGAATTAACTGGGAAAGGGTCAAAAATGTAATTTTAAGATGTAAAACCACAATTCAAACTTATTTCTCTGTGAAACAATTTGAGAGATTCTTCCTTTAAACCGTATCAAGACAAATACAAACAAAACAACACACAAATCATATGCAAAAAATCAGCCAAACCACAGCTTGGAAGAAATATGGCTTAACATGCACAAGCAGGTAAAGACAATATTATTCCCCAACTTAAAATTAGCTCAGGTTAAATACACACGCATATAATAAACATACAAACAAGCTCATTTTATAGAAAAAGTAAAATATCAATCAATATATATAAATATAAAATTAAAGAACAGAATATTTTACAGAAAATATATAAATATAATGTTTTAATCAATCTTTTTTTTTTTTTTTTTTTTTTTGAGACAGAGTCTTGCTCTGTCACCCAGGCTGGAGTGCAGTGGCGCAATCTCGGCTCACTGCAAGCTCCGCCTCCTGGGTTCACACCATTCTCCTGCCTCAGCCTCTCCGAGTAGCTGGGACTACAGGCGCCCGCCACCACGCCCGGCTAATTTTTTTGTATTTTTAGTAGAGACGGGATTTCACCGTGGTCTCGATCTCCTGAGCTCGTGATCCGCCCGCCTTGGCCTCCCAAAGTGCTGGGATTACAAGCGTGAGCCACCGCGCCCGGCCTAATCAATCTTTTAATCATTCCTAAATTTAAAGCCAACTCTTGAAATGTAGCCTTCCACTTCCCCAAACAGTGGCTTCCTGGTTTGGACATCTGTTAAATATGGGTTTTCACACCTAGGAAAACATCCTTGGCATTCGATCAAAACAGCAAAGGAGAGATGCGATATTCCATCGAAAGCTAATATAGGCTGGGCATGGTGGCTCACCCTGGTAATCCCAGCACTTTGGGAGGCCAAGGTGGGTGAATCACCTGAGGTCAGGAGTTCGAGACCAGCCTGGCCAACATGGTAAAACCCAGTCTTCACTAAAAATATAAGAATTAGCTGAGTGTGGTGGCACGTGCTTGTAATCCCAGCTACTCAGGAGGCTGAGGCAGGAGAATCGCTTGAACTCGGGAGGTGGAGGTTGCAGTGAGCACAGATCGCACCACTGGACTCCAGCCTGGGCAACAAAGTGAGACTCCATCTCAAGAAAAAAAAAAAGTTAATATAATGGACTTTGGTTTCTTTCTTTCCATATTCCTGAGAGAATCCCATTTTTTTTTTCAAGGGGTTAAGCCTATCCACCTTCAGGGAAGCTGACTTAAAGTCTGGGGGTGAATTTAGTTACTGAAGGGATAATCCATTCCTCTTACCAGTAATAAGGGCAAGAATGGACTGTGACCCAACTGGGTCTTGAATTGGATACAAAGGCTCTTGTCTCTTGGGAAGTTCTCTTTCCTTGAGGACGCGTTCAGGAGCACTTCCCTTTGTCCCATCCTTGTGAATGGCAGCAGCTCCCCGCGACATTCTCTTGTAGCCACAAGGGGACCAGCCTTCAGTGAAGCTGGCATGGTGGGCAAAAGAGTGTAGGATGAAGGGAACTTGGGTCCCTGACGACATAGTGGAGCTGCTGCTTTAACCAACCCTAAATCAAGCCCTACCTTTGAGGTTCCTATCTGTGAGCCAAACACCTTCGTTATACAAGAAACATCATTTTGAATCGGCTTTCCTGTCATAGCCAGAAACTGACATACCTCCTTTTTCTTGGTAGCCATGGGTTTTAAACAGGTAATTAGTTCCCAATTAAGGAAATACGATGTCTGTTACAGCCAACGGAATGGATTTACTACTTCCAAGAACAGGGTATGAGAGAGAAAGTGCTATTTACAGGCACTGTAAATGTCAAGGGAAAATGGCCATCAATATTGAATGATTTTTGAAATACTATTTTGGCCTACGTAATGCTTAAAGTGTATATTTAACTGAGCTTAGAAGAGTCTTCTTTCAGTTGATTTATTTCATTATACACACACATTTTGAAAAAGAAATACAAAGTAGAAAACATGATAAATACCTTCATAAATTACATCAGGATAATTTGGGTTTGCACCTAAAAGGCAAAACAGAGCAAAGATTTGTAAGTATGCATTTTGGAGTCAAAAAATTACTAACCTATGCCAACTAAAATAAGCTAAACATACATTAAAGTTTTGCAATTTAATAGACTGCTTTTACAGGACAGGTAAACAAAACTTGAAGTTCTTGAGTTGTTCCACATTAACTGCGTTCCCCTCCCCAGTTCTCCCACTTTCATCCCTCCAAAAAAGAAATCACAAAAACAAAACGACAAATTGCTTTGGAAAAACTTCAGCAATCAATGAATTATTACCATTATCCTTTTTTGATACTGTTTCTATTATACAATTGGCTATTTTCATTGCAGTTTCGGTATTTTTATTCCAGAGACAGATAATTTTCGTACCACTTTTGTTATTCTCCGATGGTTTGAGGGTTACTGCCAAGTGTGTAGCAGGGTCATTTGCATTCAGGAGCATATTATTAACCACCTTGCATAATGCTATCTAAAGCACAATTTTATTCTCCACCTTATCTTCAGGGGAGTTTCTAAGGCTGAAGAAACCTTTTTTATGCCCTAACACAACAAAGAAAAATAAAATGTACTTCCTCTATTAAAATCATTGATGTATAAGAAGTTATAAAAAATGGCATATCAGAGAGAAATGTAAAAGTTATCAATTTAATTTTGAGGGATGGCTCTGCAGTCACCAAGATGATCAGAATATTCTGCTTTAAGGTATTCCTATGAGACTTGCTAAAAACATTTTTTTTAACTCAGCATCAACAAGAACTGGTAACAAAAACATTTGCTACTTATTCTCCAATCAGAGCTAACTGGGTCTCTACATGAAAGTCTACTTGGAAATAAAATTAAATTTTGTTTTAACATTTAAGTGATTGCAAAATGAATTTCCAAAGCTATTTCCTATGCTTTTAGTCCTCACTTGCCATGTGAAACAGTAAAACTTGTAAACCATAAAGCTTACTCAGTTTTCATTTCACTTCTGAACCCTTAGCAGGAAAATGCCATTGAAGTAAAGTGAAATGAGCCAATTTTCTGTTCATGCATTCCCCAGTGAATAATCAAGGTTAGTCTAAATGAAGAACCAAATAAAAGTGGCCCCAGTGTTCAAATTAGAATTGTAACGCATTTCAACTAGAAAAATATCTATTTTAGCAAGGAAAAAAAATGAAATGAATGGCTGTGTACTTCCATCCAGGGATGCTACATACTGCTGTATAGTGCATGCTTTGCACAACTCTAGGGGGCGCCTTTAATATTGTAGTCCATGTGAATAGCATCACCTGAAATTGTGCCATGAACACCCTGTGCACCTGTGCAGTCACATGTGATGGGAAATTGTGCAGTGCACACCCTGTGCAGCCACATGTGATGGCACTGTATCAATGTATGCAGTCATTGATTCCAGTAAATTTCAATCATATTTTGAAGAATTTTATTATCCAAAACACCATTTCAAACTCATTTTGAGTTACCATATGTGAATATGTCTTGTCAGGGTTGCTTATAGCTGCTATAACACTCTGAGAAGAGTCTTGAAAGCTGCCCTGTAGTTTGAGGGCTAATTCAATGAAAAAGCAGCAGCAAGAAGTCCCAGGGGCTGCCCTTCTGATGTCACTTGCAGAGGACTCAGTTGTCCTCTGAAGTCCTTTCCCTTTACAAAAGCCCTAGACCAAATGGAGTCCCCCTTCACCATGGGAATTTACTACCCCTGCTGAAGGAAAGATTCTATAAGCCCAAGAGAGCAAGTCAGTCTTCAAAGTGCTCAGTAATCCATTATTTTAGAAGATTTCACTCGTCCCTCTTCCCTATGTGCCTTTCAACACAATCTGAGATTTTCAGCTTCAAATCCAGCCTTCCACGTCATCATAACTATACATTTGTCTTGTAGGAAGGTGGAACCTACTCTATTTCACAATTCACATTCACTGATTTGATTTATAAGTTTTAAATATTTGGATATAAGTATGTGGGTCTTCATTTGCAGTAGGGTGGCCAACCATCCCAGACTGCCAGGAACTAAGAGGATTCCTTACAAGTTTTAAAACGGGGATGCTCCCAGCCACATCCTTTCCATCTGCCCAGGACTGAGGGCTTTTTATGGTTCGGGGGCTTTCACTGCTTAGCCTGGGAGGAGTTGGCCACTGATTTGTTCTCAGGCCCCCACGGACTCCCCCACATGTGAGAGAAGGGCCTGTGGTCACCGTCACTTTTACACCTACAGCTCAATAAGAAAGTGAAAAGACTGAGGATTCAGAGCCAGATTTATCTCAGCCACACATTTAAACGGCCTCAGTGACTATGAATGACACACAGGTTTAATCTGCCACGTTGCAGAACAGGAACACCCAAACACACTACCCACACGAAGCCCCTAGGAAGATCCAAGAACATCACAGCTATTCACTATAACAAATGTTAGGTATGGAAAAATGGGATTTGGGGTCCAATCATAAATAAAGACGTTAGCCCATAATCTAGAAAATAGGCCAGGGCCGGGCATGGTGACTCACACCTGTAATCCCAACACTTTGGGAGGCCGAGGCCGGTGGATAACCTTAGCTCAGGAGTTCAAGACCAGCCTGGGCAACGTGGGGAAACCTCATCTCTACTAAAAATACAAAAATTAGCGAGGCATGGTGGCGCATGCCTGTAGTCCCAGCTATTCTGGAGGCTGAGGCACGAGAATCGCTTGAACCCGGGAGGTGGTGGTTGCAGTGAGCCGAGATCACACCATTGCACTCCAGCCTGGACAACAAAGTGAGACTCTGACTCAAAAATAAATAAATAATTTAATTTAATTTAATTTAATAAAAAATAGGTCAGTGTCCATCCAGACTTATGACTCATATCAGTGCATGCCTTTCCTACCAACTTCACCAGCAAAACCGTTAGGCCATATCTAAACTTTGTGAAAAGCACTACTTTTTCCCAACTTCATCCTCCCAGATGTATGACAAGTACTGTCACTTTACTTTTGTCCACAATAGCCAAATTTAGTGTAAGATTATGAAACTCGCAGAAAGACAATGTGAGACGAACTATAACAGAGTTGCTTTTATTTGTCCTGAGCATACTGCACTACATCTGACAAGGGTCTACTCACCACAACAAATAAACACCTCTCAGTATACAAAGGTTTAGTTAGACTGGCACATGAGAGGATGCAGAGACCTAATGTTTATGAAAAGTGAGGGTCACATTACTACAGCTGACCCCAGCTCATCAAGTATTTTGCTTCCAGCAACTTCCTAGTTTAGCAAAACCTCTCATGATATTTACACTCTAACAGTAAGGTAATTATTAGCATCATTTTAAGCGCCGACAGAAAAAATATATCACTTTCTTTTTAGACTTCTGGCAATGGTCAGATGTTGAAAATGTCTTGCCATTTTTAAGTCTAATTTCTAAATGGTTCCTTCATTACATACTGTTTCACACTGTTATATGCTAAAGTTAGGAAGCCCTGTTGGAGATATTTAGGACTAAAAGGTCACTGAGGAAAGACAAACACTAGCTATGAGAAAAAAATCCAAGAAAAAGAGAATTAATGAAAGACAAAGAAGCTGTATCTGACTTGAGCCATGCCCTGAAAGTGGGGTTTTGAAAGGGTTATTATGACTCCTTGAGTGCTATCCTAGTAGCACTCATCAAATCAGAAATCTCAGATTTAGGTAGCAAGAAGTAGCACCAAGCCTTAAATCTTCATGTTGGGAGACAGTGGAATAAAATATTGAAATCTAGGAACTCTATTCAACCCACTGGAGTTCCAAACAAGCAGCAGACTGTCTACGACCCCCACAGCTCACTGGGATGTAAGCTGCAACTCCTCAGCTGAAAGAGGTTGAAGGCCAAGTACTAATGTCTGCAGATCTGATGGTCAAATCCTGTTTTCTGAAGAATGTGTTGAGCATCCTAAGGTGCCATACTCACCTTTACTTTGTTCTTGACCTAAGGAATGTTTTCAAGAATTACCGGAAGGGAGTATCCAGTCCACAGTGCAGCCTGAAGTGCCCCAAGTGGGACTACTGAAGATGGAGAGAGACGGATGGGGGGAAGGCTGAAAAACTGCCTATTGGATACCATGCTTACTACCCGGGTAACAGGTTCAATCACATCCCCATCCTCAGCATCACATAATAGACCCACATAACAAACCTGCACATGCACCCCCTGATTCTAAAATACAAGTTGAAAAAAATAGTAAAAGAAGGATAGCGACTATATCACAGCCACAGCCGCACTCCTGACAAAGCTTCCCAGGGAGCCAGTGAGGTCTGCACCTCCAGGAGGCAGATGAGCCCTGAGGGCATTTGGGCTTCCACACATCAAAGATGGAATCACTTTCTTCTTTCCCCAACAGCATCAAACCCAAGCACTGCACCATCCTCCTAATTCCATGCAAAATAACCTAAAATAGGGCCTTTTTATTTCCATCTTCTAAACTCACTTATAGCTCATGAATAATCTTATGACTTTATGTAAATCTTGATGAGAGAGAAAACATCTTGATGACATTTCAACTGTTAAGAGTCTACAGTTAAAGGAAAAACAGGTTTGTAGGATAAAAAAAATAAATTATGGGAAGAGAGGTAGCCTGACAATAGGGTTCATTTTCCATTCTGCTAACAAGATAAAAAATAATAGGGAGGCCAGGAAGACCTATCTGTTTCCTTCCTTTAAACTTTTAGTCTCCCTCTAATGCTCTACCAAAAGAAAAAGAGAGAGAGAGAGAAAAGACTTTTCTTCCATTCTATTTGCAGACTCTATTTAATGTGATGGTGTGATCCTGAAAAATATTTCAAAGAATTCCATATGATAAGGCAATTACAAAAGATTTGTTCTATTCAATTAAACTGTCCTTGCTTTGCCGACAGTGTTTTCTCACTCATGGGGGGATCGGCCTTTTGATTTTCAGGTTCTTCTCCTCTTCTCTTTCGGAAGGGCAGGCTGAACTCAGCGCCTGAAATTGGCATTGCAATATCTGGGTTTCCTTTCTGGCTGAACCACTCATTTGCTATACAGCAGTGGGAGTCTCCATTTTTTCTGTAACAAGGGAGTCTTCTGTAAGACAGGAGAGGATAATAGCATTGGCTCTAGCAATTCCTCAGGAGTTTTGGGAAGCATAATTAACTAACATTAGTACTCCTGAGGTATAAGGAGCTATTTAAGTATAAATCTTAATTATCATTATTCTGAATGTATGGTCAAATCATTCTCTTCTCAGTTATTTAAAGCAGAAAAGCAGACATAACTTTCTCTCCTTCATCTCCAGGACAAGAAACAGGTCCTGATAAAAGACCAAAGGAACAAATAGTATAAAGCCAGGAGAGATTTATTTAATGCATAACATTTGGAGAAATTTCCTCTCCCCTCGTTCTTTAGACTAAGTACACCAAATCTAAATCCACCAGTGTGGGGCATTCTAAGTGCCGCAGAGAGCTCTGGTTCATCCAGATGTCATGAATCTTTCGATAAAACAGCACGGAAGGAGAAGCTGTGGAAAAAGCTCTTCCAATATTTATAGTTTGTTCCTGACGTGCATTTCGCATAGGAGACAGGAGCTCCCGAATTAGGAAGCGCAAGTCACTGACTCCCACTGCTTGTGTGAATGAGCATTCTTGAGCTGTGACATTCTTCCTGAATGAGTGGGCCATAGAGACACTCTTTATGCACTGCCTAAAGAATGGTAAGCTTTAAAACGATGGTATTTTATCATCTGGTGCTCTGGTTAGGTTTGTTCCAAGCCAAAGGGTTAAATCACTTGGGTAATGATTCTGAACAGAATCTACTTTGCATCAACCTGATGTTCACATTTATAGGACTATCTGGCCTTCAAAATTCTTGCAACTTGGGCTATCTGACCAGAAAATGCTAACAAAGGCTCCAGGTTTCTTCCTCACAACAAATCATAAGTGATCTCTCTGCCATTAATTTCTGCCTCAAATTCTACTTAAAAAGAAATCTTCATCACTTCTAATCTCCACTCAGTCTCCATGTACACTTTCTGGTTCATGAAGGGATTTTTATATGTAGGATTGAATTTCAATGACTGACATATAGTGGATCAATTTCATCTTAGACAAGTCTTTCTTTTTGGCTGGTAAGCTAAATAGGATACATGAGAACTTCTGAAGAATCCTCAGATAACCCCACCCTGTGTGTGTGTACGTGCCTGCAACTGCTGTTTCTACTTTTTATTCACTCTCCCTAGCCTTCTTAAGCCACATATTGAATTCATCCAACTTTATGCCAAAACCAATTAAAGGGCATCTCTGTGCACCATCTATTCTATATTTGCATTGTTATTCCTATTTGATATCCTCAGGGAAAGTCAGTGAGGTCATCTTGATGGATGCCTGACCAGTTCTTCCAGTAGCCCCTCCAGCTTCTGCAGGGCATCCTCACTACGCAAAGTATGATTCATGGACCAGCAGTACTGGCATCATCTGGGGGCTTGTTAGAAATACATTAGTTGGGCCCATTTTCAAATCCATTGAATCATAACCTTCATTTTAACAGGGTCCCCAGGAGTTTGGTATGTGCATTAAAGTTTGAGAAGCCCTGATTTAACAACTCACTGAGAAGTTTTACCAGAGTCAAAAGGTCTCAGTGAGCATGAAGGATGACAATTTTTATTTTTATTTCTTTTTATTTTTCGTAGACACGGGGTCTCACTTTGTTGACCAGACTGGCCTGGAACTCCCAGCCTCAAGGGGTCCTCATGCCTCAGCCTCTCAAAATGCTGGGATTACAAGTGTGAGCCACTGCATCTAGCAAAAAATGACAATTTTTTCAATGAAACACAAAGTAATAGCTAGGTACCTAAATATTGGAGTCAGGGTATCTTTGACCATAGCTATAAAAAAGGAGAAAGGACAGGAGATTGGTTTTGTCCCCGACAGCACATTTCTAGGCCACATTCCAAATGAAAACGAGAAGGGGGAAAAGAGCTTAGACAGCAGGAAGATCTAAGACTGACCCACCCTCTGAAAGGTGGGTCAAATTTTTGACTTAATTTTCTCCTTAAAGGGCTGTATTAGCCTGTTTGCATGCTGCTAATAAAGACATACGCAGGACTGGGTAATTTATAAAGGAAAGAGATTTAATCGACTCATAGTTCCATATGGCTGGGGAGGCCTCACAATCATGGCAGAAAGTGAAGGGGAAGCAAGACATGTCTTACATGGCAGCAGGCAAGAAAGAGTGTGTGCAGGGGAACTTCCCTTCATCAAACCATCAGATCTCATAAGACTTATTCACTGTCACGAGAACAGCACAGGAAAAATCCACCCCATGATTCAATTACCTCCCATTAGGTCCCTTCCACCACACGTGGAAATCATGGGAGCTACAATTCAAGATGAGATTTGGGTGGGGACATAGCCAAATCATATCAAGGGCCAAGTCTAGAAAGCTCAGGTAGTAAAATGATAGAGTCTCAAGATCTTTTTTCTGGGCAAGCCCACGCTTCTGAATAAGGAAGGGCAGAGTTAGTCTGGGATAAAAGCATTTCTGGGTAGAACGTTTCTCCCTAATGGCTACAGGGCATAAACACAAAGGGAGGTGGGGAATGTTCACCTCCTTTATCATATTCTCAAGGCCTACCTAAGGAGAGGATAAATAACACCAAGCACCTGCCTATCAAGTGTAAGCCACTGCATCGGGCACTTCAGATATGCTCAGCCTTTAGGTGGCAACCTTCTAAGCTGGGGCTGACACATGACAGGCAGGTGCTCAATGTATGCCTCTCCTTAGGTAGGCACAAGGATGCCCTCTACTTGGGGCTAGAACCCTACACTTTATGGAGAAGGAAAGTCACACTTTACACTCCGAGGTGTTAAGAAAATTGCTCAAAGCCGCATAGATCATGGAGGATGGAACTCAGATCTGTGACTGAATCAGATCTGAATTCAAAACCCAAACCCTTCCCACTGCACCAAATCTGCTCTTTAAATAATATGGAGAGTGGAGGCTAACTATGCTCAGGATTCCAAGTTCAAACATCGATCTGAATGAGTCGTTTGAATTGAGAATAAGTGAAAGTTTATCTCCTTAGAAGTACAATCTTAGAGGTTCCACCTATTCCATTTAATAGTCTCTGTTCCCTGGCTTCCACGAGAAAGAAGATTTAAAGAGGTGTCTTTGTCCTTCATTGCCTATAATTTCTGCATACCTTCATCTGGGTCCTGTCTAATATCACGGCAGGGACATCCCTGGGAATGAGAAGCTGATCTCTTACAACCAGAATAAAGGCAACCTCAAAGAGGAACAGGGGACAGGAATAAGCAGCCAAGTGTTTCTCCACCTTTTATATTTTATGGTTGGCTAGGGTGTCTTTCGTTATATGGGCAAGAGGCTGTGTTTTATTCCCACCGTCCTGCACCCTACCCCTGCCACCTTCCTAAGAGGTAAGGTCTATGTTGTCTCAAGTGTTATAACTCGCTGCAAGGGGTAGCCCAGGACCCTCTGTTTCTCATACCTCCAAAGACAGCTGGCACATTGTTCAAAATCCCTAGATTCTAGCAGAACAGGATGTTAAGTGAGACTCTTCCTGCCTCAGTAACTTATACCAAAGTGGATGTGAGGCTCTCAGAGGCAGAAATCACAAAGGAACTGGCTGAGAACTGGACCCATGTCCTTGGAAATGTCTGATTCACCTTGAGAGTGTAAGAGATCTCTGGAAGGAGAGAACAAGGAAGGATTTATAAAGAAGTTTCTTTGGGGAAGTGCTGCTCTGACACCGCCCCACCGAGGGGCTTCCACAGAACCACTCTGAGAGTTGAACTATGTTCTCTGCAAACGGATGGCTCAGAGGACAAGGCCTGACCCTTGCCAGAGAAGGTGAAAGAAACCTGCAGCCATGGGCTATAGGTGGCATTTGGCTTGACCTGTACACCCAGGGGACAAGAGACTATGAGTGTCCCCTGCAGTCCAGAGGCAGCACAGGAGAAAGTCTTTGTGGGGAGTCTTAGGTCCTGCTGAGGGACCCCAACAACACAAAGTACTTTCCTGGAGTTAGGAGTTGCTTGTGCCAGCTGGAGCAGAGGCACATTTGTTCATGTCATGGGAAATACAGAGAGCGAAATCTCCAAGAGCCCACAAAGGTATCCAGGAAAGAAAGTCTGCACATCAGCATTGAACATTCCCAGGTTCCAAGAGCACAAAGCCACTAGTGAGCAAACTTCCCTGTCATCTCCTTCTCCACCCCCTTTCGCCTGGGCAGCAGGGACACTGAAACCTCAGCAAACTCCATCCCTGACCCCATACTGCCAGCCTGAACTTGGGGAGGACAGGAGACTGGCCATGAGCTCAAATCCAGAGTTTTCATTTCTAGCTCAGGTGGGACATGCCATTTCTCAATTGAGATTCTATCTGCAGCCGAAAATAACCAAAGGATTGTTTGTCACTCAATCATAAGCAGAAAAACGTTACACAGCTCAGAGTTCTCCTCCAATCAGTGAGGCTCACTCCTGGTTGCTCATTAGAATCACTAGGGACCTTAAAAACAAAAAAAGCCAAAGCCCAACTCTCATCCCAGAGCCACTGAATCTGAGTTGCTAAAGCTAGGCCCCAGGAATGTGTATTTAAAAATGTAATCAAACTAAACAGTGACAAAAAGTCTTCAGTTGATTGAAATGTGCAACAAGGGGCAGGAAGCTACTGTTCTGGGAATCAGGGAAGATCTCTCCTATTGAATCAATTTTAAAGACATGATGGAAAACAAAAGTAACATAAAACTCCTGTAGTTTGATTGCCACAAGTTGTGCTCTTCAGTGTGCTAGAAGAGAAACATCATGGTTTTCTAGATTTCATTTTGAAGCTGAAAGTTTGCATTTTATGCCTTAAACACAATCCCAAACTAACCAGAGCTAGGTTCAATTCTTAAATGTGGGACCTAAAGTGATCAATTTAGTATCTGGAGTCTGGGAAGGTATTTTCTCTTTCTCGGTTACTAGCCAGGCTTCCAGTGATTAACAGATGGGGAAGGGCGCTGGCTTGGTGTCTGGGGTCCTGCTGACATCTGAATATCTGCTAGCACCTGTCCTTCCACATTAGCCTGCTGGCTGGGGAAATGGCAGAGTCTGCAAGGCCCCCAGCACTCTCAAGAAACATTTCACGGGGATCTTGGTTTGCTGGGCCGCTCTCTTTTAATGCCTGCTTCACATCCTCACATGCTGTGACTGGCACCCCCTTGGACTGGGCTGCCACTGGCTTGGGGTCGAACTTCACCATCCTTCCTCCAAGTAGAGAACAGGGTGTCTGCCACATCACCTAGTGTCTGCATCCCAAGCGGGAGTAAAGGTTATGAGGACTGTCATTACATCCAATTGGTCCACCCTCTTCCATGCTCACCAATTTTTGTTTTGGAGACTTTTGGTTTATTTATGCTTCAGTTTCTTTCAACAGTTTTTATTCTCTGTTTTCAAAAACAAGTTCCTAAGCAAAATGACCATCCCATGGAAATCTTAGTTCTTTTTAAAAAATTATTTTTTATGTTTTATTTTTGAGACAGGATCTGGCTCTGTTACCCAGGCTGGAGTGCAGTGGCACAATCACGGCTCACTGCAACCTCCGCCTCCCGGGCTCAAGCAATCCTCTGACCTCAGCCTCCCAAGTAGCTGGGACTACAGGCACACACACGACATCCAGCTAATTCTTGTATTTTTTTGAGGAGAAGGAGTTTTGCCATGTTCCCAGGCTGATCTTGAACTGCTGAGCTCAAGCGATCTGCCCACTTCTGCTTCCCAAAGTTCTGGGATTACAGACATGAGCCAGTGCGCCTGAGCAGAAATCTGCTCTAAGCTGAATGAGGTGCACATACTCTAAGGGACATCAGAGATGTCACATTAATTATGGCTCTGTATAGAAATGCAACTAGCTTCACAGTGAGCCCAGGCTGCCTGCTTTCGTGTAAGCCAGGAAACTTCCAATATAACAAATACAAAAAGGGAAGGGGGGATCTTACCAAAACAACTGGGAGAAAGTAGCTGAAATTTCTTATAAAAAATATTTGTGAGAGCTAAACTTCTTCATCAATTACTATATGATAATAGTAGAAGTATTAATGGAATATAAAGCCAAACTTGACCTGCTGTCCTTAACTTGGAATGTACGTTAGACCAGCAGGGAATTTTTTTCTCTTTTGCCATTTGTTTATTTTTCTTTAGTTTTAAAGGACGTTAAGAGAGAAAGGAAGCAATTCTAAGAAAGGTCATTGTCTGTGTGCTATGGCTGTGAGTCTCATAAATAGCTACAACGATTCTATTTCCCAAGCCAAGTGGGGTCAATCTCTAATCGGTCACACTGGTTTATAGCCCACTAGGGCCATTTATATCCACTGTCACCCTGGGCCAAGTCTCCTTCATTTCCACTTTCATTTATTACTCCTTGATAGCTGACACTTAAGTAAATACCTAAAGAGAACCAAAAAAAAACCAGCCTTTTATAAAAGCAGATATTAATATCTTAAAGACCTAACAAATTCATGAACAAGAAGATGGAAAGAAAGAAGGGAAGGAAATATATTTATAAAATTTAGCCTAAGTTGTATTTTTTATAAATAATTATTTCTTTTAAAGGGAATGTTTGAGAAACACCAAGTTATTCTTATACCAGAAAATAATTCTTCCCCATCACAAGCTAAGTTAAAACTAACAGAAATGATCAATGAAAGTGAGGCCCCATGGATAAGAAGAGTTCAGCTCTACCAAATATCAGTACCATATAGAAATGTTCAAAAGGAAAGACATCAAAATCCTTTCCAAAACAGAAGCTTCTGGCTTTACACCGACAGTACTGTGCATTGATATCAAAAGACTCAGACCACTTCTGACAGCTTTTCACTGCAGACCTTCACTCTGAATCAAGTTTTGCCCCCAAGAGTTTCAAAGGGCCACTGGTAAAATTCAAATAAGTCTGAAGTTCAGTTATTAGTAATGTACCAATATTAGTTTCTCATTTGTGACAAATGTACCACAGTAACGTAAGATATTAACAATGGTGGGGGAGGTGATAAGTCTGTGAATGCTCTATACTATCTTTGCAACTTTTCTACAGATCTAAAATTATTCAGAAGTAAAAAGTTTATGTAAGAACAAGCAAAAAGCTACTGTCCTAAATCAGTGTCTCTGGATTTAACTATGAAGCTGTTATTCCCTCAAACATGACTTCCTGCACACTGCAAGCTAGAGATTTACTACAGCAACCATAGCCAAGCAGCTAAACTCTCAATTAAGAGGAAGATTTAATGGAAAAGACAGCAACAGCCAGGGGTGTCTGGGTATTGCGTCCAAATATTGCTTCTTTTATGTGCTCCTGAAGGGCTGCTGATTGTAAATCAAACACATATTCCAAATCACATTTTGAATATACTAAGCAAGCTTGTGCATTTAAAAAGAGGTCTAGTAAAGAGCAAAATAATAGGAACTTATCATGTAATGAGAAGGACTGCATTCTTGTTTATTGTTTTGCAGAGATAGCTTTGCATGGATCACCTTTGCTGGTGGTGGGGCCCTGGGAGCCACACAGGTACATGCAGCCCAAGCAACCCCTGCCTTACAAGTCTCCAGGGTTCTATTTTCCCTTCTCTCCGCCAAGTCATCTTTGCATGACTTTGACTGACTCAGAGCTACTCTGGTGAGGAACTCTATTCATGTACAGCTCCCAACATCCAAACACAGGCCTTGGCCACCACATCGGTAGCAAGCATTTGGGCAATGAGACTGAGTAGGTAAGAACACTCCACGGAAGGACAGCATCTGAAGCAGGTAAATGCATGACACTTGTCCCACTGTTCCTGAAGCTCACACTGACATGCTCCTGCTGTGCCCAGAGTAGACCCCTGGTGCTAGCCATCCTTTCCGCAGTCCTAGCCTTTGGCCAGAGAGGCACTATTACCACTCCTAGAAAAACAGCTCAGGAGCCAATAAAAGAATCACTCAGCTCAGTCAGCCCAGGTAAGCAAAACAGTCCAAAACACTAATTTCTCACCCATGGATGAGAAACCAGAATTCTCCTTTTTGAATTAGGTAAGAGGCTAGAAAATAAATCTTAAATGCATCATGAGCCAACCAAACACAGTTCCTGTGCTTGCGGTTTTGCATGGGTTTTGCCATTGTAGGTACAAAATCTCATTAAACCCTTGCAACCATGATGGTAATAATAATAATAACAACTCTTTTCTCATAAGATACCCAAGCACCCTGGAGTAGTTATTAATCCAGTGTATATCAGATAACTGTTCAAAATTATTAATTTCCTCATCACCTTCTTGGGAGGAGTACAACTCCCTGCCCCTTAACTTGGCTTTGGCCCTGTGACTTGCTTTGGCCAATGGCAGATAAGCTGAAGAAACAGTCCAGTGCACCAGCCCTGAATGTAGGCCTTAGGAAGCCTCACATTGTTCCAGTTGTCCTCTTTCACTCTGCACTTATCATAACAAGCACATCTCCTATGTAGCTGCTGCTTCATGACCCTGAATCCCACAATAAATACATGCAAAATAAAACCACTCCACTGACCTATGGATCCATGAGCAACACTAAATAATGGAGTTTTAAGCCACTAGGTTTGGGGATGGTTTATTGTATACATGATTTTGTCAATAGGTGAATGATAGACTTTATCTTCTCCCCACGTCAGTTACTCACCATCGTCAATTCCAGGCCAGCCCATGAAGTGAGCAGAAATCTGTTTCTCATCCTTCCCATACTCATTCTTGGCTATTAGAGTGTAGTCCCCATTGTTCATGTGAGTGGGATTATCCAGCTGGAGGCAGCCGTGGTACTCCGTGTGATTGGTAACATGTATTTTAGTACAGATGTATTTGGACTCATTCAGTATTGCCCCATTATAGAACCACTGAAGCGCTGGTTTGGGGTTGCCTTTCACAGTGAATGGAATGCACCAGTGGTGGTCTGAGGTTGGAGATTCGAGAAATGTGATAGTTGGTGCAACTAAATTGAAAAAGAGAGAGTTAATAGCATCAGAAAGCTCAGAATTCTCCCCATCTCGAGATGTCTGTGTCATTGATAGGGAATTTTACTCAACCATTGTTTGGCTTAGAAAAACACACGATCAGAAACTCTGGAATCCATCAGTATTTAGTATCATCATCAGGGTGGATGTTAACTCCCTACAGAGAGCTTCAGAGAGACTCCTTTCTCTGTTCTACTTAAGACCCATGCATCACAGTCATTTCTCAAGTCTATTCAGTATAAGTGAAAACCAGCTCCAAACAGATCCAAGAGATTTCTGACAGTGGAAAGAGTTCATTTGGAGTTGACTTTGGTTTCTAATATCTGTATCTTGATATTATACAGATTCATCACCAAAAAAACTCAAAATAATAAAATAATGAATACTTTTTGATAGCACTTCTTTCCTAAATAACAAAAATGACTTTTAAAATTTTACCTGAAGCCCTGATCTCACATAACTTCGAAAACTGATCAATGCAATAAATGTTGCTGCTGCTGATGAATTATTATAAATACAACAAATCAACATTTATTACTGATTGTCAATAGCAAATACTCTTTGAAAGTATCACATTTCATTATAGTGTTGTCCATTTTTGCTAGGATCCTAGATGCCAATGTTTGGATCCTTTAAATGTTTGGGGTCCAATCTGAGCCTGGACAGAGTAGGGATTATTTCAACTTTAGATATAAAGCACTTTATGCTTTGGGGAAACAAACATTATCAAGTAGAATCTTTAAACAGAGTACTTATCCTAAGTGAGGGTATTTAAAATTCTTCATCTTCATTTTAACGTAGTCTGACTTTGGTAATTACAAAATCAAGGACTGGAAAAGACCTTTGATATCTAACAGCATCATTTTTTCAGATGAAGAAACCAAAGTGCAATGAGGTTAAGTGAGCTCATCAAGGTTACTGAGCAAGGCAGATCTGGAACAAGAATCTTGAATCCTGATGTTTAATCCAGTGGCCCTTCCCTCTCAGGCACTGCTTCTTGACTGTATGTGTTCATCAAACAAGAGGAGAAAAAAATCTAAGGTACTGTAGCCAGAGAACAGACATACCCTCTGAGTGGGGTCTCTGCACTGGTTATCTTGGTTGTTAATATTTTTTGTTTGTTTGTTTTTGTTTTTTTAGACAGAGTCTCACTCTGTCACCCAGGCTGGAGTGCAGTGGCGCGATCACAGCTTACTGCAACCTCTGCCTCCCAGGTTCAAGCGATTCTCATGCCTCAGCCTTCTGAGTAGCTTGGATTACAGGCACCTGCCATCGTGACCAGCTAATGTTAGTATTTCTAGTAGAGACAGGGTTTCACCATGTTGCCCAGGCTGGTCTTGAACTCCTGATCTCAAGTGATCCACCCGCCTCAGCCTCCCAAAGTGCTGGGATTACAGGCGTGAGCCACCGCACCCGGCCAGTTGTTAATATTATTTATCATTTATTGCTTCTGCTCTTTGTCCAAACTATGACAGATAAGGTCAGTTTTTCAGAGCCTAGTGACCATACAGATATTAACCTGAAACTGAGAAAAAAAACTCAAGTTTGGATATTTTTAATAGAAAGCAGGTAATCTGATATTACCCCCTTACTTGTATTCAGGTAAATCCTCCCACAATACTACCTAGGAAGAAGCAAAGCTGATAAAAGGACCGAACTCACTTTCATAATTTACAGAAAGATTTCAAGTTACCAGTGACATTCCTCTCAACTGAGTACCTGTGCAGCTGAACTCTGCACATGTATGTTGTGACTATGTCCCTCACTCTGAGAAATGTGATATTACTACATTTAAATTGGCAAAGTTTAATTGTTTGCTTTACCAAATATTTCTTACAGGCCTCCTTAAAATAGTCTTTGGAAAACAAAAGTTTTCAATATGTGACTTCATCTATAAAAATTCAATTTAAATATAATTTGGGGGTACTATATATATATATATATAAAACACAAAATAAGGTCCATGCATGTGTAGATACACACACTTGTAGATCTGTGCTATAAACCAACCACCACAAGGACCACAGTGGGGCAGGGGCCACACTTACCTTCCTCCCACCAGCCCAGGTCCCCAAACCCAGGGCCCATCATTCCTTCCACCATGCTCAAATGAATTTTGGGTTAGGTGCTGATTTAAGGACATACAGTTGAAAGTGCTTGCATATGTTTGGAGATAACATTGACTTCAGGCTTCTGAGTGGGTCAAAATGATGAGAATTATGAGTTTAGTACCCACTGGGCATAGTGATTGTACTAACAGTGATAAAGGATTACAGCTGATGATTTCAATCATTCACTCCAGCAATCACATACTGAATGTGTGCTATGAGTGAGTGTTAACCAGCATATTGATAACAGCTATGGCCATGGGTCTACACGTGTGTAACTCAGACACACACTTACACACATGCACATTCATGTTTTTCTCATCCAAATTCTAATTCAAATGGAGTAATTAATTTATACCGTGCCAGCTCAGAATTTACAATGATGTGAAGCACCTATATAGTTTTTACTGAATACACACCTTCATGCTAAAAGCCATAATTTGGAATTTCAAAATGTATATTGTATTAGTTACAATACTGAAAAACAATGTACTTATGTTTAATTAAAAAGATGGATATCTTTGAACTTAGATTCAATGTATACAGAAATTTAAAACAACAATAATAAAAGTTTTCTACAGGTGATAATAATTTTCAGTAATTTAAGTAGGACTAATCCTACCTTCTCACAGAAACTTGATATCAAAAGAATGAGGTTTTATTTTATCAACATTACAATTAGGCATTTGTGAACAGCTAGTAAATACTTTAGGTATCATAACTTTAAAGCATCATATTGCTTTTATAGAGGAAGAAAGTTTTAGAAACTGGTTTACGAAAATTTAAGCTAAAACATTAACAAGAGGGAGCAACCAGCCCAAAATCTATTCTATCAGAAAAAAGACAGAGGAAGGCACAAAATGACAAGCTCAAAATCGAAAAAGAAGCTTAAAAGAAAAATCATGCATGAGCAAGAGTTATTAAGCAGAAATTGAACAAGTAAAAGAGGCTGATAATGTTTCTTAATTGAGTATGCACAAAACACTGCATATATTTTTTTTAACAAATTTAAGCAGCACCCAGAGTGCCCCAGCAACAAACATAGGTACGTCCATGATCGTTTGCTATTAAAAACACATGCCAGTCTGATTACGTACAATGCACAGTGAGGTTGACAGAATCTTGATCTTCTCCTACAAGATTTTCCGCCACACAAGAGATCTGCTTCCCACTGTCATCAGATGAAATGTTAGTTATCCTTAAGGAGCCCTGTGTGTGGCTTGTTTCATTCTATAAATGAATTAACAGACAAAAATAACCTCGATTAGGATTGATCCCAAAGTGACAAGATTTGGGATTTCTTCCCCTAACTAGAGAAAATATGTATATATAGCATTAGAAAAGCTTTTCTGCCTGAACTGGGCTCAGGCAAAGAAGTAAATCAGAAGTCATTCTATTTCTCTAGGTTTCGGTTGCTAAGTGCATGAGGTTGACTTGATCCCTAAATTCCCTCCAAGGGAGAAGACCACAGGGAAAGTCACTCGCTTTGTTCAGGATGATACAAAGAGCTCAGTAGGGATATAAAGACTCCTCGCTCTCTTAGGTATGCATAACTAAAATGCAAGCCTGCGTTAGTCTTTGTTAATTAAGAATAAGTAGAAAGTGAATGTACATCAAAAACTCTTTGTAAATTTCCATCTGTAGCCCTATAAAATATCAAATGATCATCACTAGGTTTAATACATTCTCACATTCTGAAACACTCTTGTCTCTCTATTAAGACACAGCCAAACACAAGCCTTACCATATGTTTGGAAACCAGATTACCAACATCCCAATACATATTAGGAACTGGATCGCCCGCCACACTACAGGATAACGTGATAGACTTTCCTTCCTCCACAGTGAGGTTAGGTGCGGCCAAATTTGCAGACGGCAAACCTATGGAACAAGAAAAGTAAACAGAGGCATATGCAAATAGTTAAATGCAGTATCAAAATAAAAGCAATAAATTGAAAACTGTTTATGCTTTAAAAATCAATCTTTAATTGCTTTTTGAGGCTGATTTATGTTGATCCGAAAAAGTGCCACTTTGATCAGCTTCATAGATTTACCATAAGCCAAAAAAAGCTATAATTAGATTTCAAAATAAATTATGCACATTTCTTAAAGCATTATTGCCAAATAACCTTTTATTTCAAGTACACTAGTATAAAGAACTGTCTTCCGCCTCTTTTTCTGTTCTACAGTTACTAATCCAGTTTTTGCACATAAACAGAGATTGTACATAAGGACTGACATCGTGTCTTTTATTTCCTCCTGTCTCCTATCCCCCATTTTTTACTAATGCTCAAGAACACAAAAGGGTGAGATTCATCTATTTTATTCTTGCAAAAATCTGTTTTTTGCTTTAAGTAACTCTCACAAATCTAACCCTCTACCAGACACAGATTTTGAAAGACTCATTCTATTGAAGAAAATGTAGTTTCAAAGCATTTTTCAAAGATAGGCAGTTTGAACTATTGCAGTGTTAGAAAGTTTCAAAGTTATATAAATCATAGTCAAATATTATAGGTAAAATTGCTATCTTATTTGGAATATAATGAAAATGGGTTGGACTCATTTCAGTGAGAAGTTCTTTTTATTGGAAAGACTCTGAGAATGTATTTATCAGATGAAATTCTGAACCTCGTAAACATTTTTTAATAGTCCAGCAAAGCATCATTTTTATACTTTTATATTTCAAAAGCTATGTGTAATTTTAGGGATGCTGCTATCACTTCATGAAATTATCACACCAACTGAGTGTGGACACTGCTTTAAACTGCAAAAGAATCATGGTAATTTTTACATGTAGGTATGTCTTAGAGGGTATAACAATATGTCAGGACCTGCCAGTGGAGTCTGTCCCTCTCTTGGTGTCAGGAACTCTGCTTGGGACTATAGTCACCCGACAGCTATGTCTTGCAGAACTATGATACATCATTAACTCAGATCAGAACCTGGAGGTCAAAGAAGGCGATTCATTTTCAACAGCCATTAAATTGCAATTAACCCACCCACCTGGCAATATCTGACCCTTCATCTTCACATTATTATGGATAAACCTTTCTCTTATCATGTATTCTTACCAGCAAAGCCATCTTTCTTTCTTTATTAGTGAAATCAGACCGGAATAAGATTTGTACAGTCTATATCTCATGGTTTTCCCACCACTGGGAGAGGATTCCCCAATAAGATCTGGCTTTCAGGGGCCAGCGAGACCCCCTTCCAAACTCTTCCTTCCCGTAAGCATCCAATAGAGACCAATGTTACATCTTTCATGGGGTTTCAAAAAAAAAAAAAAAAAAAAAAAGCCCCTAATAGCCAGAGTTATACAGGGCAATGAAATATATAACAATGATTAACAGAGAGTGTCATACTAGCCCCACACCCTAAACCCAGCACATACTAACTTTGTGGCCTTAGATGAGTCTGTTGTTTTTCTCAATGTGTTTTCTTCACAACTTCTGTGACAATTAAGCTGTTCAGTTTATTACGGAGCACATCAAGGCAAAATAGAAGAAATGGGCTTACTTAGTGAAAAATCTCCTTGAAGTCAACGGCATAATCTGGGTGACTTTTAAAAATATATATATACTTAATTTTGTTTTTCAAAAATCAAATATTTAGTCACAAAGTTTGAAGAGTTGATAATTCTATAAAACTTATGAATAAGATTCAAGCTATTACGTGTGAAAAACTGTAGTCCCACCTTACCCATGTGGCCCTATTTCCTGTTCTCAGAGGCACCCATTTCATCTCTTTTAACTTCTTCTTTTGGTATTGCTCTGCTCATCACTAAGTATCATTCTTTATTGCTACTTCTTGGTTTTCCTGTTTCAGCAGTATCTATTGACCTCCCACTGTGGAAGATGAGATATGGGCTCGCTTACACACAGAATGCCAGCCCTCCCCATGGCCCCCACCACATTCAACATACTCTGTCTTCACATTTTTTCATGTGCTGTAATTGTCTCAGTGGAGACATAAAGATTATGATGAGTAAGTGGCCGGGTGCGGTGGCTCACGCCTGTAATCCCAGCACTTTGGGAGGCTGAGGTGGGTGGATCACGAGGTCAGGAGATAGAGACCAGCCTGACCAACATAGTGAAACCCCATCTCTACTAAAAAATACAAAATATTAGCCGTGTATGGTGATGGGTGCCTGTAATCCCAGCTACTCAGGAGGCTGAGGCAGGAGAATCGCTTGAATCCGGGAGGCAGAGCTTGCAGTGAGCCAAGCTCACATCATTGCACTCCAGCCTGGGCAATAGTGCAAGACTCCATGTCAAAAAAAAGATTATGAGTATTATGAGTATGCAAGCCTTACTAACACCAGAACCATCTAATATGCAATACTTACTTTATTTCATCAAATTTAAAATGGTATTAATTACAGGTTGCAACACTGTTATATGTATCACTATGAAAGGAAGAAAATGTGCCAATATAACTACAACACATGCTTTCTTACCACTTAGAACTATTGTTTGGATGTTGGACCTTATAGATAGCCCATTTAATTCTCTAATCCTTTCCTATTTTCCAACTTTTCATTTATTTGCTCTATTTGCAGGGAGATTTTTTTAGATTAATCTTTAAAGCCCCCTTTTAAGGTTGTTCATTCCTCTGTAATATTTTTTATTCCCAAGGCTCTTCTTTTGTTCCTGAATGTTCTTTTTTTTTATAGCACCATCTTCTTGTTCCATGGATGCAATATCTCTTATGATGTCTATGAAATATTTATAATCATTTCTTGAATTTTTCTTTTCTCTATATTGGCTTTATTTCTCGCAATTTTTTTTTCCTCTCTTTCTCTCTTTGGTGCTTTTGTGTTTGTGTTTCAAATATAAGCTTTCCTCAATTGTCTGGCTGTTCATACATCTTTAAGAATGGGGTACTAGAAGCATTGCACAAATTTATGAATTGTCAGCTTCATTGTAGGACGATATTATTGGCCTGTTTACTCGGTACCACCTGATGTCAGGATCGTGAAATCATTTTGAGGAAGGGGGTGGTCAAATTATTCAAATAATGTTCTTCCAGTTTCCTGCTTGGAGGACAAAGAGGCCTGGAAATATTAATATTCAGTATGTAAATCCATCATATTCTCTATGGTTCCCATGGCCTCACTCTATCTGGAGTTTCTCAGAACCTTTGTTTTATCCACTTTAGAGAATTAAGCCACCAGTTTTCTGCTGAGGCAGGAGAGGTGCAGTCACCTGGGCTTAGCAGATTTTCAACCAATACGGTGTTTGATGCTACCTGTACTCTCACGCCCTAAGCATTGTAGTAGTTCTGCCATATAAACCAAGTTTCCCCTTGGCTTTCTCCATTGTCAACTTGGTAACAAGTATTCTCACCCTTTAAGTCAGTTACTACTCATCCATCTGCTTTTTCAGCTTGCAAGTGTTTGTGCTTTGTTGACTGTCCCTCTTCCTTTTTTTTTTTTTTTTTTTTTTTTTTTTTAGATAGTCTTGCTCTGTCAACCAGGCTGGAGTGCAGTGGCATAATCTCTGCTCACTGCAACCTCTGCCTTCTGGGTTCAAGCGATTCTTGTGCCTTAGCCACCTGAGTAGCTGGGATTACGGGCACACACTACCACGCCTGGCTAATTTTTTGTATTTTTGGTAGAGATGCGGTTTTGCCATGTTGCCTAGGCTGATCTCAAACTCCTGAGCTCAGGCACTCTACCCGCCTCGGCCTCCCAAAGTGCTAGGATTATAGGTATCAGCCACCGTGCCCGACCGACTCTTCTGCTTTCTGTATTTATAGATTTATCTGCTGACTCTGGGGTGACCATCAGAGTCAAGGCCTGTCATGGTGCTTGTTCTCAAGGTATGACCCCTCCATAGCCAGACCCCACCGATGAAGCCTAAAGACACCCACCTTGGCATTTCAAGTACAAACCCATGGGATGAATTTCCTACCTTTATAAATGTATCTAGTAGTTTGGAAATTCTGAGGAGAGAAAGGTTAAAATAAAGAGATTCTCAGTAGGAAATGTTATGTCATAATGTTAATTTTTCCTATAAAATCTAATGTGGGGTTTTTTTTCAAACTTAAGCTTACATAATTAACAGCTCTAAAAGCATTTAATTATAGTAATACTAATATTATCATTTATTGGGGATTCACTTTACCAGATATTCTTGCCTAGTACCTTGTTTTACCTCATCCTTAGAACCATTCTTGAAGATAAGTATTTTGCCCTCATTTAATTAATGAAGTATATGAGTTTTGGAAAGTCAAATACATTACCCAACATTGTCCGAGTACATATAGACCTAGAATTTGAACTCAAAGCTCAGGGTCTTCACCACTACCTCCCAAGCTGTACACATCCATTTCATCATGGACCATAAATACCACCGATAAAGTGGTATTTATGATTCCTTGATAAAGGAATTGTTTCATTTAAAAATAATTACATGTCTATTCTGCAGAAGAGTGAGTCTTCTTTATTTATAGAGAAATCGTATCACCCTGTCATCACAGTTTCCAAAGGAATCTGAGCAAAATTGGCCAAGTCTAGATCTTTTAAATGTAAAGTCTTCCACAAATGAGTAAGCATCTGACTCACGTTAATTCTACAGCGTTAATATGCTGGCCAAAGATTCAATAATGGAAAAAACAATCCGTACTTGAAATATCACTTGAGGTTTAATTAGCACAATAAAAATGAATTGGGAAGCATGAATAGCCAAGGCGGAATCAACCATTTGCCAGGCACTACTTCTTGGCTTAACAAGATTTGAAATCGGCACAAGTACACAGCAAAGCCCAGCAACGCTTCCAAGAGCTGCTAGCTCTACTGTAAAAGGATCCTGACTCTAAGCCCTACAGCTGTCTTCCTTTGCACTCTGGGGAACCTCGCTGGAGATCAGAGACGACCAGCTTCCCACGCAGACAGATACCTCCACGTAAATGTCTCTTGATCTGGATTCCTTCAGGAAGGATGTACTGGCCTGTAGACCTCAGCAGAAAATCATCAACCAGGCAGTGAAAAATGTTGACTTTCTTTACACTAAAGCTTCCCAAACTATTGTGTGTATGAATCACCAGGGTATCTTGTTAAAGATGTAGTTCTTTTCCAATAGGTCTGAGTTGGGGCCTAAGAATTTGCATTTCTAATAAACTCGCTGTTCCACAGAACACACTTGGAAGGACAGGGGTTTATACCATAAGTGTTGGGCAATTGTTGAATGGGCTTTTGTTCCTACAACTATTATTCTGAAATCTGATATGGACCTGAGTTGTCCATCAAATTTTCCCCAAAGTGTGTCTTACAGAACTCTAATTTATTGAGATTCTAGATGGAAAAAAAATCCAAGATTACAAAAAAAAGGAAGAAGAAAGAAGAAGAAGAGGAAGAGGAAGAAGAAGAAGAAGAAGGAGAAGGAGGCTCTGTAAGAAACTCTGGGGTTCACAACATACATTAGAAAATTAAAAGTTCTGAGAACTCCTGCTATAAAGAAATCCATTTAAATTCCATTGATCTTACATTCCCCAAGCAGATTTGAGTACATAATCAGTTCTTTGATTATAATGTTTGTTGTGGCTTTATTTTTATTTCAAGCAATTTGACAAAATATAAGATATACATATATTTAAATTCAGATGTAAAATACATTTAAATCTATTCTTGTTAATGATAGTAATAGCTATTATTTATTGGGTACTTGGTATGTGCTAGACTCTGTTTTAAATATTTTCCATTTATTACCTTATCAATCATCCTAAAAATCCTAGAAGGTAGATGCCATTAATATTTCTATTTCCAGATGAAGAAGTTAAGGCTATCAAATATTATGACTAAATAGCTAGTGAGTGGGGTTGGCCCTGGCCCACATCTGTCTGTCCAGGGCCTTAACCAGAGCATTCTGGCTGCCTCCTTTGCTGGGATCTTCCATGTCTCTGTTCCCACCTATTAGTGCATACTTCTTGAGAGTTGACCAAATTGACTAGGTGCTTCAGTCACTCATTCAAAGTGTGTAGGCCCTCACTTTCTCTTAAGGAAAAACAAATCTCTAGTCATTTTGGATTAACCCAGTTTGGCAACAAATAAGATGGGTTAAGGTTGGGTTTTACTAATATTTTTTAGTAATCACCAGTAGGCCTTGCTTGTGTTTGTTTTCAGCTTGCTTCAGTGATCCTGAGCTCTGTTCATTTCATGTTGGGTCATCTTTCCACATGTATAAAAATATTCAAGTAAATTATAATGTTGTCTGTTCTCTGCCTTCTCTCCTCTCACTTCTATTTGTGCACACATGAAAGAACTTAAAACAAATAAACACTTGACCTATCTCTTAATTCTCTCTCAACAGAATACTAAAATTCTATAACCTTCCCCTCTACCCTTCTATCTCCTTGTTATATCTTCCAAGTTCTTTGCCTCCTAAACAGCTATATTCCACAAACAGGAATGAAGCCAAAATGAGCCTGACCTATTTAGAAGTGATTGCTTTATACCTGGTAGCAAAAATGACAGAAAGTTAGCAAAATGACTTTGCAAGCTCAAATTTGAAACTGCACTTCTAAGCACATGTGAGCCATGTCACAATAGTGACAGGTGCTACATAACTTCTAAACACAAAAATTTAAACAGCAGTTGACAGATGAGAAAAAACAACTTCATTTGACATTCTAAGAAGATAAAGAAAAACAACGATCCACTGTGTGGTTTGCTTTATTTAGGAGATAAAACCTGATCTCTAAGAAAATTAAAGCAAAGCAGTACACTAAAATTAATGTACAAAAATCACAAGCATTCTTGTATACCAATAACAGACAAACAGAGAGCCAAATCATGAGTGAACTCCCATTCACAATTGCTTCAAAGAGAATAAAATACCTAGGAATCCAACTTACAAGGGATGTGAAGGACCTCTTCAAGGAGAACTACAAACCACTGCTCAATGAAATAAAAGAGGACACAAACAAATGGAAGAACATTCCATGCTCATGGGTTGGAAGAATCAATAT